>NC_052409.1:9455212-9560212 GCF_009389715.1 Phoenix dactylifera | reverse complement strand
AACAGGGCGATTGACAACTCGGTTACTTCCTTTGCTTGAGCTAAAGAACGACTAGAACTCGAAAGTCAGGAGGCAAATGATGGGAGGCAAAATTGATCTTCTTGCTCTAGCATGGAAGCATCCAATTCCTGCCGAGCAGACCTAAGAGCTAGGCCGATCTCGGACTCCGCCGAAGGCCGAGCCGACCTCAGCCCCCGCCGAAGATCGAGCCGACCTCGGCCAGAGGCCAGGATGACCTCGGACCCCGCTGAAAGCCGAGCCGACCTCAGCCCTATCAACCTTGATCCTATCGAAGATCCTGCGGATCCTCAGAACAAAAGAAATGGTTCCTCCCTAAGGCCTTGTATAGCCTACCTCAACGGCTCTGATCGGCCTACCCGGGCAACCGAGCGGCCAGATCATGCCACATGGCAGATCCAGAAGCTTCCTCAGCAGATCTTTCTAGATCGCGGTAAAGGCCGGTCATTATGACGGCCCCTTGGAGGGAGGGGCATTGATGATTGGCCCCTCGCATACCACCATGTAACGCCTCAAGAGGGAGTGCGCACACAACGTATTAAAGAGCCCCCTCGACCGTTTTCGTTTGAAATGATGTGGCGGATCCTCATAACAAATTTGGAAAGATATTTCTTGAATCCTCCGCCTACGGGATTGATCTCCGTGATGTACGCCACCTCCAACTAACAGTCAGCTGATCACGAATCGGCCCGAGACTTTAGGTAATGGCCAAAACCCTCACCCTATAAAAAGAAGGTAGGGAAAGGCCTTCGGTGGGCTATTACAAGCATTCTTAAGTTATAAGAGGCCATCAAAGGCATTCAGAAACATCTCCAAAAGCCCTGCTAACTTAGCCATCAGAGGGCCTTCGTCGAAATCCCTGACCAAGGCTTTGTGTAGGTACACTGGACCGCAAGAGGTGGCTCCCTTTCTCCATCCCAGCTGGCGTCTTCTCGGCTTCTTCCAGCATGGTCACCCTCAGGCCAAATTTCAATGACAACACAACATATGCTGAAAAAGTTGCATCCAATTGTTGGACTCTTGCTCAAAAATTGTTTATTTCCCTTCTGAAGTATACTAGTATAATCTTTTCACAACTAGTTCAAAAACTGATAGAAGCATCTATACATCTATAAGAAACATTTGGATTTTTTTTCCAACATGAATTGAGATACTACTTGAAAAAATTTCTCAACTTTTGAGATTTTTCCAACAAAAAAGAAGAAAGAAGAGATTCTAGCAAAATTTTTAGCCAAAGTTATTAAGCAATGTTTTGGAATGGTAGGATTTTGTCAATATTTTCTTGTTTCCATTCTAATAAACTATTAATCTCCAATATTTTGTAACAAGAGAGATGTTTTCCATTTCAGTTAGATATTGAGTTTGTCTACTTTTGCTAAATTAGGATTGTTGCTGGAAACTGAATCCGGGGGTGACCGCGGACCAAGGAGGAGGAGCTCCGACAGGGGGTGCGGCGGTGGACAGCTTTCTTCGGAGGACCTGCAAGAATCCGGTGGCCCCCTCTAGGGAGAGAAATCTTTTTTCTTTTACGTTACCTCTCTGTTGGCTCCACCAAAAAACCCCCTTTGACTTAAGCATCGGAGGGCCGGTGTCGGAACTCCCGGCCACCGGCTTCTTGCAGGTCCCGTGGAGAAAGCTGTCCACTGCCGCACCCTCTGCCGGAGCTCCTCCTCCTTGGTCCGCGGTCACCCTCCGAGTCTAGTTTCCAGCAACAGTTGGCGCTAGAGGAAGAGCCCGAGTCGTGACCATGAGGCTAAGGAGTAAAGGAACCTCTAACGCCTTCCGGCATCGCACACCAAGTTCTAGACACTCAGTCCAGAACCCACCACTAAGGCCTCCGGCGGATCAAATCTCCCGATCCAGCTAGAACAATTCAACACACTGGTGCAGCAAGTTCAAGCCCTGGCAGCAGCAGTCCAAGGCCTGCAACGTGTGGAGACCCCTCCTATGCCGTCTCCACAGGTTCAGGTCCAATCGGCGCTCCCTCCAGGTGGATCGGTGCCCCAAGGCCGAGATCCCCATGACTTCTTGAGGGTCAACAATGAAGAATGGCGTTGTTACCGGGGTTCAACCCGAGCGTTTCCTCGGAGAGAGCCGCTAGGGAAGAACCAGGACAAAAGGCCACAGCTTTCGGAGGCCGAGTCAGCCTCGGATCAATCAGTACCGGAACAGACCACCCTGGCAATTCTCCAAGGCAGGAAACTCAACAAGAAGGTTGAGAAACTCGAGCAGCAGATCGAGGCGCTCCACAACCAGAAAACAAGGCGTGAGGGTGACTTTGAGTTCACCACCAAGTCACCCTTCTCTCGCCAGATCGAGGATGAACCGGTCCCACCAAGGTTCAAAATGCCCCAAGTAGAGCCCTAAAATGGGACTACCGACCTCCTTGACCACTTGGAGAGCTACCGAGCCCTTATGGCACTGCAAGGGTCCTCGGAGGCCGTGCTCTGCAAGGCTTTTCTTGCAAGTCTTCGAGGAACGGCTCGGCTTTGGTTCTCCGGTCTGAAGCCGAGCACTATGTCCTCCTTCGAGCAGCTCAGCAGGCAGTTCGCTGCCAAGCTGACGCCAGCGGCGAACGTCAGATTCTCTCCTCGACATCAAGCAAAAGGAAGGAGAGTCTCTTAAATACTACATCGACCATTTCACCGCTGCAACCTGGGAGGTCCGCGAGCTCGATCAATCGATCACCATGTCCGCGCTGAAGACAGGAGCTCGGTCCTATAAGTTCCTCTTCTCCATCGAGAAGAATTTTCCTGCCGACTTCGCCGAGATGTTGGTCCGAGCTCGAAAATATGCAAAGGCCGAGGAGGCCATCGCCTCCAGGCGGGGCGCGGCTGAGCAGGCCTTAAAAGGGCAGAAAAGGCACCGTGAGCAGCGCGGCCGTCCGAAAAGTTGGTCTTCTCGTCGAGAGAAGAATCTACCTTGTTTGAGGAGTCTACCTCGACAGCGAGCGCAGCCTCGACTAAGATCTCCGCCTCAACCAAGATCCTCATCTCGGCCACGAATGCCCCCAGGAGGGTACGGGAACTACACTCCTCTCAATGCACCCCGACCTCCACCCCCAATGCAGGAGTCAGAAACCCGACGACACTTCAAGAAGTATTGCCGCTTCTACCGAGACCACGGCCATGATACAGAGGAGTGCTTCCGACTTCGAGACGAGATCGAGACACTCATTCGCCGTGGGGTGCTCAACCGGTTCGTGCAAAACCAGGGTGATGAAAGGAGGTCGGTAGAGAATGCTGCACCGCCTGAAGATCAAAACGATAACAGGCCCATCGCTGGTACCATCAACACCATAGGGAGAGGCCCGACTGAAGAGAGCTCAGCTGAAGAACTGACCGGGAGGAGAGTCCCTCCAAAGCGTCAATGCACCTCTGAAGCCATCTCGTTCTTGGACGAGGACTTAAAAGAAGTTGAAACTCCTCATGATGATGCTGTGGTCATCTCCATGGTCATGAATAAATTTGATGTAAAGCGTATTTTGGTTGATAATGGAAGCTCGGAAAATATTTTATATTATGATGCTTTCCAAAGAATAGAAATGATAGAAGGCCAGCTCCGGAGAATGAATGCTCCGTTGGTCGGGTTTACCGAAGACTCAGTCCCGGTTGAAGGTGTGATCAGCCCTACTTGTCACAGTCGGGCTCGCCTCTCGGGAGAGCACTGTGAGAACGGACTTCCTTATGGTCTGCTGGCCCTCGGTCTACAATGCCATCCTTGGGCGACCAAGACTCAATGCTCTCCGAACCGTAGTCTTGACATGCCATCTGCTCATGTGGTTCCCTACCGAACGAGGAATAGGTGAGGTTCGTGGGAACCAAGTGACACCCAAACGATGCTATATGGCAACCCTCAAAGCAAAGCAACCGGCCAAAATACCGAGCCGAGCAGAACAATCAATTGATGCATCAGCCCAAGCTTCGGACCAAGCATTGCCCATTGAAACTCTGGAGGTACGGGACGAGCCTCAGAGGGAATGGGTAGAACCTGGTAAGCTCCTCATTCAAATTTCCTTGAGAAGAGACTGTCCTTACGAGCCGGATCATCTTACTAGAGCATGGATGTCTTCGCTTGGTCACCCACGGATATGCCGGGAATAGATCCTGAGATCATTATCCACCGACTCTAGGTGAGATCAACCTACAAGCTAGTAAGGCAGAAGAACGGAGTTCCGCACCGAAACGACAGCGAGCAGCAGCCGAGGAGGTCGACAAGCTCCTCGAGGCCAGCTTTATTCGAGAAGTCTCCTACCTAGATTGGCTCGCTAACGTAGTCCTTGTGAAGAAAGCTAATGAAAAATGGCGCATGTGCGTGGACTACACCTACCTGAATAAGTCCTGTCCAAAGGATAGTTTTTTCCTTTCCAGGATTGATCAGCTTGTCGACTCCACCTCGGGACACCAGCTGCTAATCTTGATGGACGCCTTCTCGGAGTACAATCAGATTCGAATGGCACCCGAGGACGAGGAGAAGACAACCTTTATCACAGACAAGGGCCTCTACTGTTACAAAGTAATGTCATTCGGGTTGAAAAATACTGGAGCGACATATCAAAGGCTGGTCAGCTAGATCTTTAGAGACCAGATAGGCTGAAACATGGAGGTCTATGTAGATGATATGCTTGTGAAGAGCCAGACGGCATAGCATCACATCATCGATCTCGATGAAGCGTTCTTCACTCTCATGAAGTACCAGATGAAGCTTAACCCTACCAAATGCGGCTTTGGGATTACCTCGGGCAAGTTCCTCGGCTTCGTGGTAACCCAGCACGGGATCGAAGCAAACGCCGAGAAGATCCGAGCAATGCAGGAGATGGTGCCACCAAAAATGATCAAGGAGGTACAACGGCTCATTGGGCGAGTCATAGTCCTAGGAAGATTTGTTTCCAAGTTGGCCGAATGATGCCTCCCGTTCTTCAAGATCCTCAAGCGGCCGAAGGACTTTCTATGGTCAGAAGAGTGTCAGCAAGCCTTTGAAGAGCTCAGATGCCACCTTGTCTCTCCCCCACTGCTCACAAAGCCTCAGCAAGGCGAGCTCCTTTATCTATACCTGGTCGTCTCTCCGGTGGCGGTAAGCTCGGTCCTGGTCCGAGAAGAAGGCAGATCTCAAAGACCGGTATACTACACTAGCTGAATCCTGAGGAACGCCGAGACCCGATACTCCAAGCTAGAGGAGACAATCTATGCACTGCTCACCTCAGCCCGAAGGCTCCGATCTTACTTCCAGGCCCACACTGTGGCTATACTGACCGACCAGCCTATAAAGCAAGTCCTGCAACGGTCGGATCGTGCGGGGAGAATCGCAAAGTGGACGGTCGAGCTCGGAGAATTCGACCTCGAGTACCGCCCGAGGTTGGCAGTCAAGGCCCAAGTGCTCGCTGACTTTGTAGTGGAGTGCACCTTACCGGATGATCCCGAGCCCGAGCTCACACCAAGAGAGGAGACCCCGAGGGAACCATGGGTCCTACATGTGGACGGCTCTTCGACCTCGCGGGGTAGCGGCGCAGGCCTCATCCTCACTAGCCCGGATGGGGTGGTCGCAGAGCAGGCCCTACGCTTTGAGTTTTCCACCTTGACAATGAAGCGGAGTACGAGGCGCTCATCGCCGGACTGAGGTTGGCATAGGAGCTCAAGGTTGGAAGTCTGAAGGTCTTCAGTGACTCCCGACTAGTTGTGAACTAGATCTTGGGAGACTTCGAAGCGAGGAAACCGTCAATGCAAAAGTACCTCCAAAAGGTACGAGATATTACTTCCACACTGAGCTCCTTTGATATCTAGCATATTTCTAGAGCAGAGAACGCGAGGGCGGACTAGCTATCAAAACTGGCAACTTTCCGCATGAGCGAGTTCTCGAAGACCACAACTCGAGTATCTCCAAGCACTCAGCACCGAGGAACTTGAACCAGTTCTCTGCGTCGAAACTGAACCAAGCTGGATGGACGTGTTCGTCAACTACCTGCAGAGCAAAGTCCTCCCCGATGACGAGCTTGAAGCCCATCGGATCAAGCATCAGGTTTTCCGATACCTCTTGTACGAAGGTAAGCTCTACCGCAGGTCATTCACCTCTCCCCTCCTCAGATGCCCTCGTCCTTCAGAGGCGGATTGTGCCATGCGATAGGTTCATGAAGGGATCTGCGGGAACCATCTAGGAGGCCAGGCCCTAGCCCACAAGATTTTACGCCAAGGATATTATTGCCCACGCTCCAAAAAGATGCTGTGGATTTTATCCAAAGGTGCGATCGATGTCAGCAAAATACCAACATTCAACGCCGACCCTCAGTCCCACTGACCTCGATCGGCGGCCCCTGACCATTTGCCCAACGGAGGATCGACATCTTAGGTCCGTTTCTCCAGGCCACGGAATAGAAGAAGTTCCTTATTGTCTCCATCAACTACTTCACTAAGTGGGTTGAAGCTGAACCGGTGGTCCAAATCTTCAAGCCAAAAATGCGAGATTTCATCTGAAAATCAATAAGTTGTAGGTTTGGGCTCCCCCGTGTCCTCATATATGATAACGGCCGCCAGTTCGACAACACCCACTTCAGGAAGTTCTGCTCCGAGCTCGGCATCGACCATCGTTTCACCTCAGTCGCTCATCCGCAGACGAATAGAGAAATCGAGATGACAAATCGTACCATCCTTTAGGGACTCAAAGCTAGACTTGACCGATCTAAAGGGCAATGGGTTGAAGATCTTTACAATATCCTTTGGGCCTATAGAACTACATTCTAAGTCCCCACCGACGAAACTCCCTTCAATTTGGCTTACGGAACAGAGGTGGTCATCCCTTTGGAAATCGGGCTCCCATCACTAAGGGTGGAGAACTATGATGCAGCCTCCAACTCATCCCAGCTAAGAAGTAACATGGATCTCCTCGAGGAAACAAGGGAGACTGCTCGAGTCCGCATGACAAGATATCAACAAAACACCGCGCAGTACTACAACTCCAGGGTAAAGCTCAAGCTCTTCAAGGTGGGAGATCTCGTCCTAAGAAAAGCTGAAGCTTCTCAACCTACCGAGCAAGAAAAGCTCGCCCCAAACTAGGAAGGACCATATTGAGTCGCTCGAGTCCAGTGGCCCGAAGCGTACAAGTTGGAGTCTCTTGAAGGGACCCCCATTCCCCGAAGCTGGCACTCCGAGATCCTCCGAATGTATTATCAGTAAAGCCCCCCCAGGGGTCTTCCGTGTTTGAGAACACAACCAATAGAGTATTTCTTAAGATTTTCTATTAATTATTCAACACTTCTTCTGATGTTAATCTACTTGCGAACCCCAGGACGCCCCCAAGATGGCTCGAGTCTTTAAGGGAAGCCTGGCGATGCCCCGACCAAGTTCGGATGCCTTGACCAAGTTCGAGATGCCCCGACCAAGTTCGGAATGCTCCGTAGCACCAACCTCAAGCTCGACTCCCTCAACCTTAAGTCTCTCCAAACGAAGGCCCGACCAAGTTCGGATGCCCGATCGAGCTTGGATGCCCGACCGAGCTCGGATGCCCGATCGAGCTCGGATGCCTGACCAAGTTCGGATGCCTCGACCAAGCTCGGGATGCCCTGACCAAGTTCGGGATGCTCCACAGCGCCAACCTTAAGCTCGATCTCCCTCAACCTTAAGTCTCTCCAAACGAAGGCCCGACCAAGTTCGGATGCCCGACCAAGATCGGATGCCCGACCAAGTTCGGATGCCCGATCAAGCTCGGGATGCCCCGACCAAGCTCGGGATGCCTCGACCAAGTTCGGGATGCTTCGCAGCGCTAGCCTCGAGCTCGATCTCTCTCAACCTTAAGTCTCTCCAAACGAAGCCCCGACCAAGTTCGGATGCCTCAATCTAGTTCGAGATGGCTTGCTGCAACGACCGCTAGCTCTGCCTAATGATGTCCCGACCAAGTTCAGGGGCGCCCAGCTGCATTGGCCGCGAACCCAGTGTCCCTCGACCTCGGGTCCCACCTAATAGCGCCTCGATCGAGTTCGAGGTCAAGAGACATGCAAGCTCCGATTGCAGCTCAGCCTTGGTCTACACTGCCATTAAGCTCGAGCCCAAAGACTCGGTAGAATTTTTTCAGAAGCTGAGCCCAAAAACTTAGCGGAATTTTTTCGAAGTCTGAGCCCAAAGGCTTAGCGGGATTTTTCCGGAAGCTGAGCCCAAGGACTTGGCAGGATTTCATCAAAAAATACCGGAATCACCTGTGAAAGCGAATGATGCGCGGAGTTCAATTCAAGCAGTCAAAGATAAGAGTTCGTTGATTGCGCAAGTAAAAGCAAACTCGAACACACAATGAAATTCGAGAAAGTATGTATTTCATTGATAAGAAGCCCTAAGGATGAGTATAAAATTTGATCTTTAGGCCAACCCACATAGCCGTACAATAGCAGCAATGGCCGACCTCATTTCTAAAAAGGAAAGAGAAAAACTAAATCCTAAGGCATTTCTGGAGCAGCAGAAGCCTCGGCGTCGACCTCGAGGTCAACCACGACAATCACATCAAGATTCTCAGCAGGAGCCGCCCCGGGGTCCTCTGCTGATCTGTCTTCACGAGCATCCGTAGTGACATCGGGAGCAGCTTCAGAAGCCCCTTCAGGAGCACCTTCGGCAGCTTCTCCAGGTGGAGCCTCCCAAGCGGTCTACTTGACCGCCTCGGCCTCGACCCCAACGGCCCCCCGTTCAGCCTCCGGGCTTTCGGGCGTGCTGCCGATCACGCAGTCGTCCTCAAGACTTTCGGGCTCGCTCTCGTCCTCGACGACCCCCAGACGGGGCTGAATACTGCTAAGGTCGAACTTGGGGCAAATCCACCACATCTACCTCCGAAAGTCTTTGAAGCCGCGAATGAGCCTGTCTACTGCTTCCTCCTCCATCAGCTCATGGAACTCGTCCAACTCGTGGAAGATCTGCACCGCATTCTGGGCTTGCTCCAACGCCCTTCTCTCTCGAGCTTCGAGTTGCTCAATCTTCAGCCGAAGGACCTCGGCCTCATACTTGTGGCCGGCAATCTCGGAGCAGGCATCGACCAGACGCGCCTCAGAGGCGCGAAGCTCTGTCCTGGCCAGAGCATACGAGGCCTTCTCTTCATTGAGGCGCTCAACCGCGGATTGTAGCTTGGCCTTGACAGCTTCCATCCTTGCGGTGGCCTCTCTCCGCGCAGCCTCGGCTTCGCTGAGCTTCCTCTCGACATCCTCCTGCCCCCTTTGGCTCCTCTGAGCCTTATTTTGACACTCGGATGCCACGGCGACCAGCATGTCGATTTCATGAGAGTGCTGTAAAAAAAAAGAAAGTAGAGGTGCGCAGAAGTCGAGAATTTAAAAGGATATGAAAATTAAAGCAAGAAGATGACTTACTCGGATGGCAGAGCAGTAGGTCTGATCGACAAAGCTGCCGATATCGACAGCCTCGAACTCGGCTCGGTCGGTATGGAGCAGCGCGCAGCGGACTACTTCGCGAGCGACTTGCTATCATGGAGGGTCGAATCGCCCTCGCAGACTGATCATTCCGGGCAGAAGGGCCTTCTCTCAGAGCGGCTCCTGGCCCTCGACGAGCTTGGGATGTCAGCCCTTGAAGAGCTTAGGAGGCTGGGCCTTGTTGAGCTCGGCAGAGAAGAGCTCGGGACCTCGCGCAGAGAACGACCTGGCGAGGTTGTTGAGAAATGGGGGTCGGGCAAGCTGGGGCCATAGGATCCCTCGCGCCCCTGAAAGAGCTCGCGCGCTCGGCGGGGGGAGCTTCCTTCTGGATGAACTCAGAAGTCCCGACCTCAGGGTCCCCCACCTCAGTGGGTTCAGGAGTCGAGGCCGTCCTAGCCTTCTTCCGGGCACGGGATAAGCCCCGTCGGTCTCGGCTGCCCTCTTCTTGTACCTGGCGAGGAGGGCCGCATTGCTGGTCACCATCTCTGCAATATCTAAAGAGGAGAAAGAGCTCAAGTGTCAGATCGACACTAAAAAAATGATGATAAAAAAGAAAATGAGTAAGATAAAGGACGACGAAACAGGGGAGGAGCAGTGCAACCGCCCTTACCCTCGGGGCGCGTCGAGCTCAGGCCAATATTCACCAGAGCCTCCTCGCTCAGGAGATCTTTCATAAGAATGTCTCCTCTCGAGGCTGCGAAGAGCATCAAGAATCTTCTGCTCGCTCACCGAAAGCTTGGGGGGAGTGTTGATGGCCTTGAGCTGGGGCTGCCCTCATGACGGGTCAAATTTCCACGTGCGCTCGGAGGAGAGGAAGAAAAATTTCTCCTTCCACCCACGAATAGAGGAAGGAGCGCCTCGCAAGAACGGCCTACCGCTTCGAAGGGCAAGGTAAAGTCATTCTCCGTCCACGGGGTTGGATTTCAACATGAAACACCAATGGAAGATGTTCACCGAGGTCGGTATCCCATGCGTGAGGCAAAGAGATAAAAAGCTGATGATGGTCCTCCACGAGTTTGGAGCGAGCTGTGCTGGGATGAGCTGGTACGCCGCCAGGAGCTCGTTCACGAACCCATGCAGGAGGAATCGCAGGTCGGCCCAGAGTGTCTCCACGTACACCCCGATCCAATCCGGAGGAGGTCTCGTCATCCGGTCTTCCGGCCTCGCGGGCTCAAGGCAAAACCCGCGCTAGAGGAAAAATCGGGTGCGGATCAAATCCAACTCCTCCTCGGCCAAGTTCAACCCGACTCCATCTAGGCCATGGCCCATCTCCGATGCAACCTCCCTCCTACGAGAAAGGTCCCTACTGGAAGATGAAATACCACCTGACATTGTCGTGCTCACCAAATAGAAGAAAACGAAGAAAGAGGA
Source organism: Phoenix dactylifera (assembly GCF_009389715.1). Taxonomy (NCBI): domain Eukaryota; kingdom Viridiplantae; phylum Streptophyta; class Magnoliopsida; order Arecales; family Arecaceae; genus Phoenix; species Phoenix dactylifera. The sequence continues at coordinate 9,549,432 of NC_052409.1, read as the reverse complement.
AGAGGAAGAAGGAAAAGAAAAACGACAGTCCTCCAAGCAAATATGGGTAAGAGACCTACTGTGGGTTTCACCGAAAATGCCGCCGACCGAAAGCGAGGGATCAAGGCGATCACCAGAAAATGCCTCGGAACGCCGCTGGGGAAAACTAAACAACAATTGAAGAAAAAAGAGAGAAGAAGGTGGAAGAAGAAGAAGACAATAGCTGCGGCGGCCAAATGAGAGCTTTTAGGGCCAGGCCAGGATTTATATAGACCCCCCCGACAGCTCAGATCGATAGAGCCAAATCGCGCCTCCTGTCTAAATCGTACCACGTGTCGGCCTCGGAAATCGAAGCAGTGTATCAACTTGGATCAACGCTTTAAAAGCAGAATCGAAGCGGCATCTCGTCGGATACTGGATCCATAGCATGAACCCGTGGCCCGAAACTGCCTCGAAAAGCGAAAGGCCGACGCCTCGTGCTCTCGTTAAAGATGCCTCCGAAGCGCGCGAAACAGCGGAGCAACTTAAAGCCGTCGGATTCAACCGGCATGACGAAGATAATTACTTCCTTCGCTCGAGCTCGCAAATGGTTCGAACTCGAAAGTCGGGGGGTAGTGTTGGAGAAAAAAATGGATTGCCCAAAACATGTGGATATATCGCTGGCACGTGATGACGAGCGCGACGGCGCCCGACCTCAAGGCGCTCGACCTCAAGGTGCCCGACCTCAAGGCGTCCGACCTCAAGGTGCCCGACCTCAGCACGCCCGATCTCAAGGCGCCTGACCTCAAGGCGCCCGACCTCAAGGTGCCTGACCTCAAGGTGCCCGACCTTAAGTCGTTCGACCTTAGAGCTCGCAGCCTTAATGTCGGTTAAGTTGAGCCTGATCGACCTCAAGCCCAAAGGAGACCTTGTCACAGGACAAAGCAGACCTCTCCACTCCACCGGAAATCAAGTTCCTCTCCTCCTCATCCGGGATCCAATCCCGCGATCTTCGTCCCAGCAACTGTCAACGATTAAATGCACACGATCTCAACGGACCTCCAGCTAGCCCAAAATCTCGGGCCATCCATGACAACTCATTAATTCACACGATCACGTCCAATCATGACGGTAACTCATTAATTCGCACAGGTAACCCATACACCCCTCTTATAAAAAGGGGGGACTTCTTCCTTCTAGGGGGAAAGATCTTTTTTTTTTTACATAACCTCTCTGCTGGCTCCACCAAAAAACCCCTCTGACTTGAGCATCGGTGGGCCGGCGCCGAAACTTCCGACCACCGGCTTCTTGCAGGTCCCCCGGAGAAAGCTGTCCACCGCCGCACCCCCTGCCGGAGCTTCTCCTCCTTGGTCCGCGGGCACCCCCGGATCCAGTTTCCAGCAACAAGGATATTTCTCACATTCATCGAAATAAAGTGTCATGTTGGAATAAAAAGATGCATCAATTTAGATCACTAAGAGTGAAAGTAAACATCACCTTAATATTTAGTATTTTCTATTGCACCTTCAACTAAAAGGCGGGTGTCACATGTAAATTGGACAAAGGCAGCGGATCACGATCTAGTGGTTTTCTAAGAGGAGCAAATTCCAAGTTCAAAACTTGGGAGACTTTTGGTATAGGATGATTATTCCAAAATTAAGGATGATGTAGGTAGAGATAACGAGATCACGGTACGTGGTTGTACCATAATGATCTTATTTTGTTATAATTTCAAATCATTTTCGCTCCTCAAATCACCATCCAACCCCATTCAATATTGAAAAATCTGTCTTTGAAGTCGAGTATCCAAGGTCATCCTAAGGCTGATTGTGGGCTGAAATTTGGGGACAAAAATGCCTCTTAGCCTAGCAAAAAAATTCTATATCAATATACCTAATATATGATATCAATATTATACATTACATTATATTGATATTACTTATATTGTATTTATGATACATATTATATTATAATATATTATTAATCATATTATTATTTAATTATAATTTTAAATCATAATAGAAATATATTATTGAACTTTATATTTATACTATAAAATTATTTAATATACTTACTTCTATTTGCCTCATTTTTCTAATCAAAATAATATTAGTATTAAATAATAATATACTATAAGTATAAATACAAAATTAGTTCTATAGTAACAATTAATATATTTTTATATAATTAATAATTTATGAGACTAATAAATATATTTTTATGGAATATATTAATAATTTATTATAATATATTTTATATGATTAATAAATATATTTTATGAAATATAACAGATGTAGTTTTGGTATTATATAGTTTACTGGGCATACCAAATGCGATGATCTTAGATCATCGAGGATCATATTGTTTTAGGGTAAGGATAACCAGATCTAAGTTATATTTGGGTATTTCATTTCGGTTACCAAATGTCACTGAGTGAGAGGTGTTTCCCTCTCTTTATCTCTCTATAAAGTAAGTAAATTAGATGTTGCATGGTAGGCCACGGCTATAGGCCAAGCACTACATTAGCTTCCATCTAGGCTTCTAGCCATTGAATAACTCTGTGGTGGTATAGCTTTTAATAGTTACCTAACTTCGAGGTTTTTATCAAGAAGTGGGAGGGGCTGCGTCACTGACTCAAAGGTTTTATATAGTTGGACTTTTGCACAATCTTAAAGCCACTGGTTTTACGTTTTTTGGCCCCTTTTACATGTCACAAGTCATGTCCTTTTCCATTTATATTATTTTGTTCCTTTGGGCTACCCTACAAATCTCTACGCTTGTCTTGCACTCTAAAGTGGCACTGAGATTTAAGGGCCCGACTAAAAGCAACTCATCTATCAATCATTAGGAAAGGCCACATCATCATTAGCAAGACTACACAATCTACAGCTACTATTCCTGTACCTTTACTTCTCCATTAAATGTCACTAGTAGTGTCATTATCTCTGTTTATCACTTGATTCCTTAACATAGTGTAAATTAAATTTTACTCTGCAAGTTTTGAGACTTCTCATTAATATAATTAATCAGTAAAAGGACTTTAGTCTATAGAAGAAAGAACTCATTAGATGACATCAAGTTGATAAAGATAATATCTTTACGGCGAACCTTGCTTAGTTGTCATCATTAAAACCAAGGCAAATTAGGCCTGCCGGTAGCCTTTCTGGCATCAACTAAGTATGGTATAAAAGTAATTTACGAGATAATCATAGATTTTTCTACTTGGTTGGTAAAAGGACTCTAAACCAAAAAAAAAAGGACTCATGAGATGACATCAAGATGATGAGAACCATGCTTAGCTGTGTTGGTATAGAAACCAAGGCAAATTTGGTCCACCAATAGCATTTCTGGTATCAACTACAGTTGAAAGGCGAAAAAAATCAACAAGATTAGTGGATGTATTCCCTTGATGCTCAACCTTAGAGGTGTGACATTTCATGGACAATGATGTTTTTGCATTGACCTTAGAGGTGTGCAAACTAATTAAAGAGAAAATTACTATAGTTAATGGAATAGTAGTGTCAATTTCTAAAAGTTAGGGCCTGCTCACTTTGACTTGGACTTCCCCTGGCGACCGCCCGCAGAGATTATTTAAAAGGGCGAAACCGCGAGGAGAAGCGGAAGCTGAGGGGTCTTCCATCTCGTTTGGGATGAGATTTTAACAGCGGCAGCAGCAGAAGCGAGGAAGAGGAAGCAAAAAAGAAAAGAAAAAAAAGGATTTTTTGTTTTTTAATGAGAGAGAGGATAGAGAGGGAGAGCTCGGAGCGAAAAGTCTTATCATAAATCCTCCAAAAATCTCGTTTTCCGATGCATTCGGAAGAATCGATCCTTTCTGTTTCGTAGGAATTTATTCGGAAGAGCAAGTGGAGAATTAGGGTTTTTGTTTAAAAAAAAGTCTTTTCGAGTAGATGGAATCGCAGGTAAAAGGACTATCATTTTGCCTATTTTATTTGATTTTTTTTTGCTTGTCCTTGAATTTTTTCTGTGCAAGATTGTTTTTTTTTCCACTTTTTTATTATTTCCTTTTTGATTTCTCTTTTAAATTCGATGCACCCAGGTCTAGATTCCTTGGCATTGTTTTTTTTTTTCCTTCCTGGTAATATAGATTTAACTGGAATCTTTAAATTATTCAATGACTGTAATTTATATGTCCTCTTTGTTTGTATTATATTTTACTTGTATGTTTGAGAGAATTTAGGTTATTGTTGGTACTGTTTAAGGGGCAAAAGTATAGATTTTGAGATAGATTTTCTGTGTGTGTAGATTGTTCTGAAGTGAAACGATGAGGGCTGAAAGATATTTTGTTGGAGGAGGAGGAGAAGAGGAGGAAAAGGAGGAGTTCTTTGATTTGAGAGACGATGTTTCAACGGTGTATGATTCATGCCCTGGTAGTCCTGGTCGTCGAGATTCTTGTTCTGATGAGAATTTCATTAGTGTTAGTGATTCTCTGTACCGGGCTTGGATTGGAGATTTGATCAGTGTGCAGGGGCGTCGGAAGAAGTTCTTGAGATGGATGGGTTTGGAGCTTCGCAGTCCTCATGAAGATTGTGTTAGTCTGGGGGGTGATGTAGTGAATGATGACATGACATTGCCCATCGATAGAGCCACTTCAGATGGTCAGGCTGTTCTTCCGAGGAGCTCCGATTCGAATAATTGGACTTCCATGTGCAGCTCATCCAATGACAACACAATGCTCATGGTGGATGACTCAGGCAGGGATAATAATGCAACAAGCATTTGTGATGCTGGTTCAGACCGGATAACATCAGTCGATGAGTTTGAGAGAAGTCCTGGTATATCATCTTTTGTTCGACAAGTTATGCAGAGAGATGGCAACAGATCAAACAATTCCAAGAAGACGGCAAGGAGGAGGAGGATTGGATGGTTGTGGAGATTGGGAGCTGTGGCCTGCATTGTAGATAGACATTGGGAGGAGAATAGTTTAAGTCTTTCCACTTCTCATCAAAGTGGCAGTGCTAGTATCCGAAGAGTCAGGGTCCGTGCATATAAGAAGCGATCCAAGTTATTCTCTGCACTTTATGCGGGGCAAAATATTAAAGCCCATGATGGTGCAATCCTGACCATGAAGTTTAGCCCTGATGGACAGTATTTAGCCAGTGGAGGTGAAGATGCAGTCGTGTATGTGTGGTGTGTAATGGAGAGTGAGCGAACAGCTGAAAACGATATCCCCAAAAACGATCACTCTTGCATATACTTTTCAGTTAACCATAATTCTGAATTAGTTCCTTTACATGCCAATGACGAGGAGAAAAAGGGAAAGCTGTGGAGTATGAGGACATCGGATTCAGCTTGTGTAGTTGTACCTCCAGATGTCTTTCAAATATCTGAGAAGCCAATCCATATATTCCGTGGGCATGAAGGGGATGTGTTGGATATTTCATGGTCGAAGAGTAAGGTAAGTTTTTATATGTATAAAAAAGTATGCTTCTATATGTGCTTATGGAACTTAATTTTGTTTAATTGTTTATAGAGATAAACCTGCCAACAATCTTCTGAATGTAAAAATATGCTTATGCAGTATCTGCTTTCATCATCTGTGGATAAAACTGTCCGACTGTGGCTAGTGGGATGTGACGACTGTCTCAAAGTTTTTTCTCATAATGATTATGGTACACTTTATCTTCGTTTTTATGGTTTTTTTCATATTTCTCTATCTTTGGTGCATGTTTGCTGGATTCCATCATGCTGTTCTTGTAACTTATTGAGTATCTGTGATGCCTTCTGCAGTAACCTGTGTTCACTTCAATCCTATCAATGAAATATATTTCATGAGTGGCTCTATAGATGGGAAAGTACGTATCTGGGAGATTTCAGGATGCCAGGTTGTAGATTGGACAGATATTAGAGACATAGTCACTGCAGTATGTTACCATCCAGATGGAAAGGTTGGTCAATCTGAATTCTGTGATCTTATTTAAACGAAATAATACGATAACAATGGTCTTATTTTTGGTTGTTGTAGAATGGAGTAGTTGGCTCCATGTCAGGCGATTGCCGCTTTTATGATGCAACAGGTATACATAATTTCTTTATATATTTCATTCGAAATGTCATTGCATCTCTGCTCATCTATTATAGAATGACTAACAAAAAGTCATAAATCCAAGCTCATTATGTTGTTAAAAATGTTCATCATAATTGTTATACTTAATGGTTGCTTGATCAAATTATATCTCCACCATCAAACTTACATTCATTTATGAAGAACCTCCTACTGCTGAAATCCTAATGTTTGTATGTGATACGGTTGTCATCAATTTTTGTTTTCTCCAGTTTATTTTGCTTCTTCATTGAATTATGTCCATAAGATTATTAATGAAGAGAGCCTGTGTGTGATAAATTTCCATATATCATATCAATGATTTATGGTCCTAACTTTTGAAGCTTTTGGCATTTTGTATTTGCATGCAACTTATTGCAATGACCTTAAGCAATTTTTATAAACTGCATGGCCCTAGTAAGAGAAGAAATGGTTTTTGGAAATGTTTGATGAAGAAATTATTATTGCATTTTTGTGGTTCCAGATTTTATTAGATGATTGCTTGATATGGTTGTTGGGGTTCTACTAGATCTCCATTCGGAAATGAGAGTGATTTCTTCGATATTTATGGAATAATACCAATCATTATATAAGCAGCAATAGCATGTGACTGACCTTGGAGGTACGGAAGTACACTTTATTATGGTGAGTGGTGGTCACCCTGTTTGTCCTGTTGATTCCTACTGTCTTTTGCTTCTGTATGCTTGTCTTGTGATAGTCAATTCGATATTGAACTCTCGACTCAATGTTTACTAGCTACAGGCCATCATTGTAAAAAAATGAGCTGGAAGTCCTGTTTAGTTGTTATACAAGGGTCTGAAGTTTGACCTATCAAATGCTTTTAATGAGGCTCTTGTCACGTGAAATTTGGTTCCGAGAAAAGGATAAAACTGGTTCTTGTCCGATGAACTCTTGAAGGATGTATGGAAAAGAGGGGAAGACCTAAGGGAACATGGATAAAGGTTGTGAGAAAAAGTAGGGAAAGGCTTAAAATGGTATTAGAAGTGGCTCTAAATAGGAATGTTTGGCGAATGAGGTTCCATGATTCGACCATAGGTAGTTGGACGAGGCTGGATGATTATCGTCATGGTTAGATGAAACTGGATACTGTATCTGATGGCAGTTGGCTGGACTCATGGTGCTTATGGAAAGAAATATAGAAGCGAAGAATAAAAATCTTGTTTAAACTCCCTATGTGTGTCTGAGAGAGAGGGAGTTTGCATGATTCTTAATGGGGACTTGTTGTTTGGTGGTCAAATTGCATGTGTCTTTTGGCATCCTCCACCTCTACCTCTCCCCAAATAATTCCAATTTGTGTATCATATTGGTTTACTGATTTTAGCAACAACTTTGTTTCTAGAATTACATATCATATTAAGTACATGAACTCTCATCAACAAAAGCTTCCAGGAAATCCTTATTGACTACAGTAAGTACTTTTAAAGTCCTGCTGCCTATTGTTTGAGATGATAATTTTAGTTAGGTCATAACATTGCTTTTGCATTGCTCCCTGCACTAGCCTTACTCTCATTCATAACATTGTTTATTTTGGCATGCATCTTGTTCTTCATTTGGACCTTGTCTTAAAACAACAATTACTACCTGAAACAGGAGTGGGTGCAGGTGCAGAAGCAGATCTTTCAACAAATTTAGAACAAGAAGCATTAAGGAAAAGGGTGCAGGAGCGAGTTTCTTAAGAGATTCGAAAGCGCATACAGCACCCTAAGTAGAAATATCCTACTAGTAAGAAACAAACATACAGCACCTTAAGTAGATATATCCTACTAGTAAGAAGCAAAATATTCTAGAAATTATTCGTTATTCGTTATGGTAATCAGCAATCAATTTCCATTTGATATATATTTTAGTATGTGTGAGGGTCATGAGTTTATAAGTGATTCAACTTTTGCCTGCTTTGCATCCCATAACATGAGGGTTTGAGTGAAGCTCTTTGGACGTCATGTGAACCATTTACAGATCCCCTGATGCACTCGCCTTTGAACTGCAAATCTGTGTTTCTTAAATGGAACCATGGTCTGCCGTACCAGTGCGTACTGGCCGGTACGTACCGGTCCGGCCTCAAACCGGTACCGGATCAGTGTGGAATCCGGTACCGGTAGCTTATCATTGGAGAACAGGTATAGAACCGATACGGGACCGGTACGGACCGGTATGAGACCGGTCCGGGCCGCCACCTGTACGCTGACCGGTACCGGTATGGCGGACCTTGAATGGAACCCTTATGGAGCATGTTCTCTGCTAGAAGGTAATGCATAAGATACATGACTCCTATCTAGAGGTTCTAATTTGTATGCTCTCCTAGTTTTATAATGGTTTCATATGATGCATGTGGACATGCTGTGAAGATTTTGTTATGATACAAGTTGACCCAAGAGTACTATGGCTTAATCCTTCACCTAATAAGACAGAAAGTTTCCATATTCTACTAAGTTTTATTAAAATGAATTATAGCTGCAAATGTCAAACAACATATGTTATGTTGAATGCCTTGTGTATATATGTGCATTACTATTTATATTACTGAAACCATCACAGAGCACTACATGATATCCAAGTATAACCTAATGCATATACAAATGATATACACATGCTGCATGTGTATGTTTGTGCATGTGTATGTGCTCCTTCATTTCTCCCAATTCCAGATTTGTCTTTCATCTCATGCTACTAAGTGATTGCTCCATTTATTGCCTTGGGGGGAAGGTGCACAGTTGAGTAGTAAGAATCTTATAAATTTTGATGGAAAGTCATGCAGAGTGAAAAAATAATAAGAACATTCAAAGTTTAATGAGAAGCTTGAGGAGATTATCCATTTTAACTCTGAATTATTATTCTTGCAAATCCATCAAAAAAATAAAACTGCAAATGTCATGGAGAAATGCAAAAACTCTCTCTCTGGAAATGGTAGTTGGCAGTTCCCTGAAATTTTGCTAAAATGATAACCTTGGACTTTGAATTATGGATAAACTTAGACATTTCATTGAACAGCAAAGACTTTTTGTTTTCCTTTAAGTAAGAAAACATGTATCTATTTCCATGTTGGGTGAAGTTTCTTGAACTCTATTACTGGCTTAGAAATTACTAGATATCTCTATAGTCCAAATATTAAATTATTAAGAATTATTATTGTTGTTGTTGTTGTTTGGACTGACGGATAACTTGCAGTCAATTTATGGACATTCTGGTCTTGGATGTGCATGGTAAAAGGCTTATGGGTTTTATTTGGCATGCTTCAGATAATCAGCTACACCTAGAAGCTCGCATCTCCCTGCTGGGTAAAAAGAAGTCACCTTACAAGAGGATTACTGGTTTTCAGGTAGTTATAATCAATACACCAACTTTAACATGATATGCAAGTTTTTTCATTTATGCTTGTAATTTTCTTATAATTCTTTCTCTCCATGCATCATGATTGTAAAATCTTTCTCCAGTTTTGCCCATCTGATCACCGGAAACTAATGGTCACTTCTGCTGATTCAAAGGTTCAAATTCTTCATGGGGTTGATATTGTTTGCAAGTACAAGGGTATAAAACCTTGGACCTACTACTTTCCATTTCCTCAGATACAGGCCAAGTGCTTGTCAATCTCCAGTTCTTACAGATCATATTTACTCCTACTCTAGGTCTTCGGAATTCTGGAAGTCAGATATCTGCCTCATTCACTTCTGATGGGAGGCACATTATTTCTGCCAGTGAGGACTCGTATGTCTATGTCTGGAGTTACAGTAGCCAGGATGCACCTAGATCAAACCAAGGGAGCCGCACACGGTCTTGTGAGCGTTTCTTCTCCAGCAATGTATCAGTTGCAATACCCTGGCAAGGCATGGAATCGAGAGGTCCAGTTTCCGACCTCTCTCAGTTTCTTCCACTCCAACAAGTTCCTGACAACCAAAGCCAGCCAGGCTTAAGGGGTGACAACTCCCTGTCTATGTCTTCTGGTAGTTTTAGTCGTGAGTTCTCGGAGTCTTTGCCCAAGGGTTCGGCAACTTGGCCAGAAGAGAATCTTCCCTCGAGCTTGATGACCCCACCTGCATTGCCAAAATCCCAATACAAGTTCCTGAAGACCTCTTGTCAAAACAATTCTCATGCCTGGGGTCAGGTGATTGTAACCGCTGGATGGGATGGGCAGATCAGATTGTTCCAGAACTATGGATTACCAACTCATGTGTGACAATCTTCTATCAACAGTTATCTGGGAGTTTGAAATCCTAAGAGTCGATGCTGATCCAGCTTCTAATGACATGACACAAAGAACGCGATGTGCTTGGTGCTTCTTCCAAGTTGGTTGTGCACCAGAACATCAACCATCTGGGCGGTGCTAAAGATTCGAACCAGAGAGGAGGGGCCCTTGAGGATTTTGACAGGGCCAATGGATGATGGGGCTCTGTGGGTGAATTATTGGTTGATTTGTGCATCATAGGCAGGATTTGGGAGTAGGGGTCTTTCAACTATGGGGCCCTTGACATGATTTTTGGAGACAATACTGTCATTATGTTGCGACAAACAACATTTATGTGGTGAAGCAGCTGCTTTGGCGCCAAGTTGTGAGATTACGTTGTTGGACATACAAATATGGTTAAATAAAATGCAATTCTTTGATTTATTTTATCTACAGATGCTCATGGATGGCTACTTGGAGTGGAGGTTCCATGCACCGGGATGGTTTCAGATTTCTTGTGGGGTCTAGGGAGAGGTGGGAGTTGCAGATGTGGTTAATTTTGTTAAGAGAGATGAGCTCAGGGATTCATCGATGCCTCACTAATTTGTATGCAACTGCATGATCAAGGGGGTTGGTTTTCTGATGTTTCAAACTCTTTCCTGGTTTTCCTCCAGGTCTTGCTGGTTCATTAATAATCTTTTCTGAATATGGTTTGGGTCTTGAGAAATTGTAGAATGGCTGATGGTGATCTCTTCCTGGATTTGATTCCTTAGGCTTGAGAATTATTGGGTGATGGAGATCTAGCATAGCCCTTAAGGGACTCGAGAATTATAAGAATGGCTAGAACTGGCTAATTATTTTACGCCACTTCTGTAAGTATAATCTTTTGAAATTGGATATCTTGGGTCATGCAATTCATTTGTAGGGTGTCAGCAGGCTGGGCTAGTCCATCTCACAGTCTGACCAAGCTCGGCGTAAGATCATTAACAGGAGCTGTTTATGCGACATGCATGGGTTTAGCAAACCTAAATCTTTACCAGGTCTGTTCCATTTACATTCATAATGTTTTATCCTAGATGTAATCTGACCCAACTCTTGGGTCCACAACTAGTTGAGAAGTCTCATGTTGTACTGATTCCAGTCTAAGCTATGGAATCGTTGTTGATTTCAGACAGCAAATAAACCAAAGAAAGCTGGTGCTTGGTTCGTCATCAATTTGTTGTTTCCCACTGTATTATTTCTTGGACAAAAAGAAAAAAATCATTTGCTTAATAAAAAAAGACTGAAACTTCAACAGTCTTATGGAATTCATTTCTACAACATTTATACTCATTGTAGGTTGGTAACGTTGCTTCTTGAGTATTTATATTGTTTTATTTGCAATTTGTGTATGAAAACAACAGCCCTTGGAAAAATATAATCTCATGTTTCTCTTAGAATCCACAACGGATTTATATCTTTTTTAAAATTTAACATCCCTTTGTGCTGCGGTTCATTTAAAATATCAGGAGAACTTGTCCTCTATTTAATATGAAGAGAATAAAAATCACTTACTCTCCTTTTGTGACACCTTAGATCCTACCGAGGGATAATATAAAGCCAACATTATATTTAGCTTTCAAATCCATCTCAAAAATCATAGAATAAATAGAAATCTAATTTTATTATCTATTAAATACAATTAATTTTGGTTCAGAGCGTGTATATCCAAACATAATTATTGAACCTATAATCTTCAATATTCAGAAAATCATTGACTATAAATTGATAGTCAATTTAAAATACTAAAATTCTTCTATAAAATTGCCAAACTTGCTAATGCGAACTCCAAGTCTGGACCATCCTTCGTTTCTATCGATTATATTCGTCTCGAGTGAGAAAAAAAAGATAAAAATAGAGGTATATGAGCGACAGCTTAGTAAGTAAACCTTTAACTATTTTATTGAATTAAGCATAAGTTTTTTCATATCAATGCACCATTTAAAAAAAATAACAAATATTACAAAATAAGTATTTTATAGTACAATATATTAAAATAAGTCATAAAACAAATCATGCATGAACAAATCATCCATCTTTCATAAAACATAATTCCAAGTTTATATTGCAAATAAATTCGTAAATCATTCTTCACGTCATTTAATCCTATCATGGATCAAAACATTGCTCAGATATGCGTACTATGGTCACTATAACTCGTGAAAGGGCCATAATCGACTGTATGTCATAATTTGCCAACTATTATACCTGCTGGCGAGGTTTTCATACTAACTATTATACCCGCTGGCAAGGGTTGTTACCAACTATTATACCTGCTGGCTAGGGCTGCATGCCAACTATTATACCCGCTGGCAAGGGTCGTTACCAACTATTATACCCGTTGGCAAGAGTCGTTACCAACTATTATACCCACTGGCGATAGCCGTTACCAACTATTATACCCACCGGCGATAGCCATTACCAACTATTATACCCACTGGCGATAGCCGTTACCAACTATTATACCCGCTGGCGAGGGTTGTACATAGCTATCCAAGAGCCTTTCAAATACTTATATTTTTTTCTCAAAATAAACACATAATAAATGAAAAATACTAAAAGACATGATTAGATTTATATTTCATAACAAAGCTATTTCATAAACATTAATAGAACTATTTTTCATAATAAAACATAATTTTCATAGCACATATGCTGATCCATAATTTAAAACAAAAATATGATATTTCCACAAGTGATTCTTATGCAGGAAAAACTTGATAATTTGAAAAACAATAAAGACCATGAGTCACTTACCTCTTTTGTCTTAGTCCGTCAAATTTCATTAGGTAATTCAGTTAACCATATTAAAAACATTAAAAGCAAAATTAATTTCTAGTTGACGATTTTAATTAAAATAAAATAATAAAACATAAGGATTATTAGCCGGATGATAGCGTTCAACAATTTTGGGTGGGTCAGGCCCGAGCGATTCAAGCAGTAAATTATATGACATGGACTTGATCAGGGCCAAGGTCGTCTAATATAGTTTATCATCAGTAGATTCCATAGACACTTGCGAGGCCAGGTAATCAGTTCGGTAGGCGACCCGAGCAACAGGACAATTTAGGATCTCTTTTTAGGGATCAACTTAGGTTTGTAAATCAGGTCGGCATGACCCGATTTTAGGTTCCTTGGATCTTTTGAGAGAGCAAGTAGAGAGAGGAGAGAGAAATTATAGAAAGGAGAGAGAAAGTAGAGAGAAGAAACAAGAGAGAGATAGGTTCTCTCTCTTCTTCTTCTTTTCTAACTTTTCTTGTTTTTTTTTTCACTCTTTTCCCATTGACAAAATAGGGGAAGGAGGAGGCGAGCTGGTGGTTGTGATCATGGTGGTTCAGTGAAGTAGCGACAGGTGGTGGTGGTGGGTAGCCGACAGCGACGGCCGGCCAACCGAATTCAACCCAAAACATGGCTGAATAGAAGAATTTTGGCTTGGCCATCCTCGGATTCCAGCCCGCTCGTCGACGGCTGGAGGTCCTGATAGATGCAGGGAAGGGGTTGGGGCTCGGCGATGAACGCCGCCGGCGGTAGTGGTTCGAAAAAGGGAAAGAAGGACCGATAAAAATAGAGAAAATACAGGGGGTCTAATTTTCGGTTGATTTCTGGCTGATTTCTCGGCTAGCGACCGTGATGTCGGGTCGTGAGAAGAAGAAGAAGAAGGAAAGGGGAGGAAGGCTAGGGCATTACCTTGGCTCTGGAGGCGTTCGACGGCCTTGATTTTTTGGCAAACATGAAGACAGATAATCGTGAGCTCAACAGGAGAAAAGAGAGAGAAATGAACTTGATGATCGCCGGTGGAGGTCTATTGAGGGGAGGGCTCTAAATAGGAGTGGAGGCTAGGCTTATCTTAGCCTTCGACGGAATTTGTGGTGGAGGAGGACTCTTCCTCCTCCTCTGTGACGATCAACTAGGGCTTTGCCTGTTTTTTCACTGAAACGGCCCTTTGGGCTGCAATTGGGGGTTGGGCCAGGCCAACAGGCCGGCCCAATGAGGCTGGGCCTCACATTCTTCCTTCCTTTAAAACATTTCATCCTTGAATCTTAGCTTACCTTCATTCTCAAACCAATGGGGATGATCAAAACTAACTCTTCTATACCCGTCATATGCCTAACCATACAAATCATAAACCTAAGCTTAAGTTGTACCCATTACTAGACTTTAAGTTTAACCCATGATCAAACTTATTCCTCTAATACTGTAATTGTCACGACTCAAGACTTTATCCAAAAAGGTTAGTCGGAAGATATTTTTTGGATTCCTTAGTCCTATATAAATACCCAAAATCTCCTTGGCGAATAATCGATGTAGGACTAAACACACGTCCGCATGGATCCTCACATGCTCTCTCTGTTCAAGTCCTGACGTTTTCGTCTGGCTAGGGATTCAAATTCATTAAAATCTAATCATAACCAAATGATCGGTTTATGGTCAGCCTTCATGAATTCGTGCTGCAGTTTTCTCTAGTTTACATAGGTTATGAGCCGGTTCCACTCTGATATCATTTGCAACAATTTAAGATCTCATCTAAAATGGCTAGTCCGAAAATATTTTTTGAGTTATTTAGTCCTATATAAGTATCCAAGATCTTCTCGGTAAATAATCGACGTGGAACTAAATACACACCCGTATGGATTTTCGCACCTTTAGCCCTTAGTTAGTTAGCTTTATTTCTTAATGGCTTGCTTCTTGAGTATTTGTATTGTTTTATTTGCAATTTGTATAAAAAAACAACAACCCTTAGTGCGAATTCTGTTAGCCCATGTGAAAAATATAATCTCATGTTTCTCTCAGAATCCACAACGGATTTATATCTTTGTAAAAATTTAACATCCCTTTGTGCTGCGCTTCATTTAGTAATCAATGAAGGAGACAAAATACTTAAAAGGAAAGGAATCGGAATTGACCGATAGCCAATGCTAACAATAGAAGAGAAATTTACAAAAAGGTTAATATGGGAAGACTTTCCCGTATTCCAGATGCGAGAGTTGCGACAGAACAGAACAAATGAGCGATTGCAACAGATACTGATTCCAAAATATCAGGAGAACTTGTCCTCTGTTTAATATGAAAAGAGTAAAAATCACTTACTTTCCTTTAGCCTTTAGTTAGTTAGCTTTATTTCTTAATATCCGTATGGATATATATATATATATATATATATATATATATATATATATATATATATATATATATATATATATATATATATATATATATATATATATATATATATATATATATATATATATATATATATATATATATTATAAGAATATATATACAAATATTAATTTTTTAAAAAATATTTATATAAATTTTAATATTTAAAAAGATGCGTATGTAAATAGACGATTGCCTTAAAATAGTATTTAAGAAGAGAATTTCACCTCCTCAAACAAACTATAAGTAATCCAAGACAAAACTTGTACTGATCCAATCTACCTACTTTCTTATTTATGGCATAGACGAGTCCAAATTAGCCATCCCCGCTATCTGAGCCCCTACTTCCAATCATAATGAAGGCAAAATTAGATCCTGTATATGCCTATTTTCTCTCCCTTATTTTTTATTTTTTTTGAAATGGAAGATTCGTACAGTTCTAATAAGAATACATCTAATAAAATCAAAAAATAATAAATCTCAAAATACTTTAGGGGCTCGTTTGGTTCGCGGAAAAAGAAGGGGGGAAAGTGTGGTCAACGGGAAAGTAATGAGATGCCTCTTGTTTGGTTGGAGTTTTGAAAGGAGAGAGAAGGGAAAGTTAAATTCCCATGGGAATATGATTCCCACATTTCATGGAAAAGTCTTTCCCATGAGAAACATGGGAAAGTTACTTTCCCATGAGGCAGGAATTACTCCATTTTTACTTTTTTCCAAAAAGTCCCTTCAGCATTAAAGAAGCATTAAAGAGACATTAAAAACCTAATTTTTATTAAGGGCATAATAGAAATTATACATAACTTTCCTAGGAAAGTGGATGGCCAACCAAACATAAGCACTTTGGAAATTTGTCACTTTCCCATGGTCAACCAAACATGCCAAAAGTACTTTCCTAGGCATCCTCTTTCTAGGAATTTGTTTCCCAGGAATCATATTCCTATGAGGGAAAATGCTTCCCGCGAACCAAACGAGCCCTAGGTAGCTTTTCTTTTCCAACTCATAGAGTTCTCTCATGGTTTAATAATTAAGTTTTGGATACCTCCAAGGGCATCAGAAACCCTAATCCAATCCCAAAGCCAACACTAATGAACAAGTAGGCCCAACAAGTATATCCAGCCCAGCTCACCTTACCCTTAGGAGAAGGAAAGCTATTGGTGGACCCACCGTGCCACGATTCTTAAATTCCGCACCCTTTGCCTTACCGTCTCTCTATCTCCATCTCTCTCTCACACTGTAAGGCAGCGAAATCTACTTCAAGAAAAGTGATCAACATACCACGCCTCAGCATCTCAGGTTTCATTTTTCCACTTTCTTTATTTATTTTCTTTAAGCCTATTACTGTCTATTATTTGTTGAAGTAAAATATTTTAGATTTTAATTTTTCTGGGACAGAATATTTCCAACAATTTTGAAGTAGATTTCCGACATATAATAGGCTAGTATTTAGAGTTACGCCAATGGCTATCGCAAGTGACCTTGTTTCTCTTGAAAAGTTTAATGGAAATAACTTTAAGCATTGGAGACAGAAGATGGAAATCTTCTTAACCACACTTGGGTTATTTTCCATAATTTTTGACTCTCCTCCAACTGAGAAAGAGAATGAACCAGCTATAACTTGTAATTTGGAGAAATTTAAAAAGAAAGACTACTTGTGTAGGGAAAAGGATTCTGTCCTATCTTTCTGATCCTCCTTTTGATGTCTACTGCACTTTTAAAACCTCCAAGGAGATTTGGGATGATCTTAATAAGAAATATGATATCCAAGATGTCAGAATGGACAAGTATACTGCACCCATGAGCTAACAGTAATTTATCATGAATTAGGCTTAAGGGGAATGGGTATAACTGAGAGCCTTCAAGTTGCTTGTACCATTGACAAGCTCCCACCTTCTTGGAAAGATTTTGGGTTACCCCTAAAACATAAAACCGAGGATATGACAATGAAAACCCTATTGTCTGCCATTAGGATCCAAGAACAACACCTTGAGAAAGACAATGAGCAACTCATGAACCCTGAGCTTCTAACCAAGGTGAACTTTGTAGAAGGCCATAATAAGACCCATAAGTTCAAAAACTTCAAATTTGAAAAAGGTGGACCTAGAAACAAAGAAAAATCTATGAAGCCAAAACACCAGATCAATAAGAATGATCGGAAGCTGATTTGCTACAATTGTGGGAAACTCGGTCATATGGCTCGAGTATGCCGGATGAAAAGGAAGAAGTATCAAAACTATGAACATGCACCTTCTCAATCTACAAATCCACAAACCAACAAGGTGCTATCCGGTACTGATTCTACTAGTACTGATGATCGGTATGTAACTTTAAGTCCAGAATTAAATTTTGCAATTGATTCTTCCGATTGTTTAGTAGATACAGGTGCGAATGTTCATATGTATACTAATCATACCCTTTTTACTATTTATCAGGTTCGGAGCGGCCTAACAATAACTATGGAGAACTCCACCTCGGCATAGGTGCCTGGGACTGAAAAAGCACTTCTAAGGCTTACGTCTGGGAATGTGCTTCCACTATTTAATGTGTACCATGTGTCCGAAGGAAGGAGGAATCTGATCAGTGGATCTCTTCTAATTAAGAGTAGTTATTCTTTATTATTTCAATCTAAGAAAGTGATTATAACAAAAAATGGAACATTTGTAGGTGAAGGCTATGAGTATGATGGCTTATATGTAATTAATGAAATAAATAATATATCATTGGATTTTTCTTCTGATAGCAATAATAAAGTTGTGTTTTTAGTATGTTTTTCATCTCTTTGGCATGCTAGATTAGGACATGTGAAAAATGATACTATTAAAAGAATGATTTGTTCTGGTTTATTGCCTAATGTTTCATTAAATAAAAAGAAAAAGTGACAAATTTGTGCTCAATCTAAGCAATCTAGAAAACCATTTAAAATGATAAATAGAAATTCAACTTTATTAGAATTAATACATTCAGATGTATGTGATCTGAATGGAACTTTGACTAAAGGGGGTAGAAGGTATTTCATTATCTTCATAGATGATTATTCTAAGTATTGTCAAGTTTATTTGATGAAATCTAAAGATGAAGCATTTGAGATATTTAAGACTTATAAATCTTTAGTAGAAAATCAACTTGACAAGAGAATAAAGATTCTTAGGTCAAATAGAGGAGGAAAATACACCTCTAATGACTTGAATGAATTCTGTAGAGTTAATGGACTTCTACATGAAGTAACCCCTCCCTATTCACCTCAGTCTAATGGAGTGGCTAAAAGAAAAAATAGGACTTTGCAAGATATGGTAAGATCTTTGCTTGCCAACTCAGGTTTACCTAAGGTGTGGTGGGGGGAAGCAGTGCTTATTGCATGTTTTCTGCTTAATAGAGTTCCATTTAAAGGTTCTAACGAATCTCCTTATGAACTTTGGAAAGGAAGAAAATCTAATCTAAACTTCCTAAAAGTTTGGGGCTGTTTGGCTAGGGTTAATATTCCTTTAATAAAGAAAAGAAAATTAGGACCTAATATGTTTGATGCTGTTTTTCTTCGTTATTCTCTTAATAGTGTCACTTATAAATTCCTAGTCATTAGTTCTGATATTAATGGCATAAATAAGAATACTATAATTAAATCTAAAGATGCTTCTCTCTTTGAAGACATTTTTCCATTTAAGGATAAAATAGAAAAGCATGTAATAGATAGATCTAATGATGCATCTTGTAGTTCACCCTATAATTCTCTAATTATTCCTAATAATGAAAATGAGAATGAACTTATTGATATTAATGAACTTGGTAAAGGGAAAAGAATTAGAAAAAAGAAAAATTTTGGATCTGATTTCTATACCTTTATGGTTGAAGATGATCCTAAAACATATAAAGATGCTATGAAATCATTAGATTCTATGTTTCGGAAGGAAGCTATTAATAGTGAAATTAATTTACTTATGACTAATGAAACATGGTTTCTAACTGACTTACCACCTGCTAGTAAGGCTATAGGTTGTAAATAGATATTTAAGAAGAAATTAAGACATGATGGTTCAATTGAAAAATATAAAGCAAGATTAGTTGCTAAGGGTTTTTCTCAGAAAGAGGGAATTGACTATTTTGATACGTATTCTCTTGTGACTAGGATAACCACTATCCGTACTTTAATTGCACTGGCTTCAATCCATAATTTGATAATCCATCAGATGGATGTCAAGACTACCTTCCTCCATGGTGATTTAGAGGAAGAGATTTATATGGATCAACCAGAGGGATATGTGGCTCAAGGACAAGAAAAAAAGTTTGCAGATTAGTCAAATCCTCTATGGTTTAAAACAAGCTCCTAAGCAATTGCATAGAAAATTTGATAAAATAATTGTTTCTTATTGCTTTAAAGTAAATGAATCTGGTAAGTGCTTATATTCTAAGTTAGAAAATGATTCATGTATTATCTTGTGTTTATATGTTGATGATATCTTAATTTTTGGTACTGATATGAATATTGTGACTGATATCAAAATTTTCTTGTCTAATAATTTTGATATGAAAGATTTAAGTCAAGTAGAGATAATTCTTGATAACAGATTACCAGAATACCTGAATGTATAATATTTGATCAATCACAATATATTGAGAAAGTATTGAAGAAATTTGATAAGTACAACTGTAAACCAGTGAGTACACCTTATGAGCATGGTTTGAACTTGAAGTGCAACAAAGGTGATCCAGTGGCCCAAGGAAAATATGCTCAAATTATTGGGACACTAATTTATGTTGCAAATACAAGTAGACCTGACATTTCCTATGCTATAGGAAAG
Organism: Phoenix dactylifera; assembly: GCF_009389715.1. Taxonomy (NCBI): domain Eukaryota; kingdom Viridiplantae; phylum Streptophyta; class Magnoliopsida; order Arecales; family Arecaceae; genus Phoenix; species Phoenix dactylifera. The sequence continues at coordinate 9,529,244 of NC_052409.1, read as the reverse complement.
CTCAGTAGGTTTAATAGTTGCTCTAGTCTTAGTCATTGGGAAGCACTGGACAGAGTACTTAGATACTTCAGAGGTACTATGTATTATGGTTTACATTACTCAAGATTTCCCGCTGTACTTGAAGGATACAGTGATGCTAGTTGGATCATTGATTCAGTGAACCGAAAAGGAGCTAGTGGATACATATTCATGTTGGGTGGTGCAGCTATTGTTTGGAGATCATCCAAACAAACTGTGATCACCAAATCCACTATGGGGGCTGAGATTGTAGCCTTAGATTCTGCAAGTCAAGAAGCAGAATGGTTTAAGAATCTTATATTAGAAATTCCTATTATGGAAAAGCCTATGCCTGCTATCTCTGTGTTATGTGATAATGAAGCCGCAATTAATACTTGTAGAAATACTAAGTATAACAAGAGAAACAGAAGACACATTAGTGTGAGACATAAGACTATTAGATACCTAATTAAAAATGGTATTATGACTTTGCAATTTGTTAGATCTAAAGATAACCTAGCAGATTCTTTGACTAAAGGACTAGCTAGAAGCAAAGTCATAGAAACATCAAAGGGGATGGGACTGAAATCCATAAAGAACCATTGACAATGGCAACCCAACCTACTCTGATTGGAGATCTCAAGACGAAAAGTTCAACGAGAAAAACAAGTTGTTTAATGATTAGTTAGCACTATAATAAAATAACTTTATGTCATTTGGTCTCTCCCTATGATGTGAGTGCTAAACACAATAGAGGTATACGGAAGAGCTTAAAACTCTGAATGAGTCCGAGTCTATGGCAAGGTGCTGTGCTGCGAGCACCCTTGGAGGACTCATCTATATGAGTATGATTGTGTGGCCGCAGTCTATGAGGACAAGGGTTTAACCCCTAGAGTGCTCATGAAACTAAAATATTGGTGCATGAGGCCGGAAAAAGGACCACCTATGATGAATCCAGTATTTGCATTTATCATGGGTGAAGTATATAGAAATCTAAAACAAAGGATTTGGTTCAAAGTTTTTTAGCTACCACTATTCCTTTCAGATGAAAATATACTTTCACTGGGTAAAGGTTCAAACCCGCAAGCTATCTTTATTGAAGCCACGACATAAACAAGCCTGGTCTAACTATTTTCTAATGTTATAAAATCTTGAAAACATTTTTTTTAATCAGGTGGAGAAATGTTAGATTTTTCTTGATTAAAAATGTTTTCATCCGAGGTGCGTGGGACCCATGCACCTCGCGCAGCGCGCTTGAGCTCGTCCGAGGCAGGTGGGTACCGCCTCGCGACGCAAGCCTCCAAGGAGGAGCCCAGGCCCTTCGCACCTATGCTCCTTCGAGGCGGGTGGGTCCCGCCTCGCGACGCGAGCCTCTGAGGCGTGAGGAGCCGAGGCCCTTCGTGCCTGTGCTCGTCCGAAGCGCGAGGAGCCAAGGCGGCCTCTCACCCGTGCTCGTCCGAGGCAGGTGGGAGTTGAGGCCGAGGTCGCACCTCCTACCTGAGGTGCAAGGAGCCGAGGCCGAGGTCGTGCTAGAGGCGTGAGGAGCCACGTCGCTTCCTTGCTTGCGCCTCTTCGCGACGCGCCCTCTTCGTAGGAACAACCTTCTTTTCGCGACCGACCTCGCATCCGCTGGCCCTACTCTTAGTGTTTTTTTCAAACTTTCTTCCCAATTTTGACCGTTGGATCGTTTTTGGTCACGTCTGTCCTGAAGAAATCTATAAATAGTTGTCTACGGAGTAGATAGAAGACAATCGGAAGTAAGAACTTCTATTCTCCTTTTCAGTTTTTTTTTTTTTTTTTCATTCAATCAACGGACTTGCTGCATACTGATTCTCAGTTCGAAGGCTTCTTTGATCCGTGCAAATTATTGAGGTAGAAGAAACATTGCGAAAGACTGTTATATTTTATGAGTAGAATGCCATCCAAGCCAAGTGCACTGTAAGGCGGTAAAATCTACTTTAAAAAAAGTGACCAATATAGGACGTTTCAGCATCTCGGATTTTATTTTTTCACTTTTACTTTTTTTTTTTTTTTTTTTTAAGCCAGCTACTGTCTATTATTTGTTGAAGTCTAATATTCCCAACATCCTTATCTCTGCCTCTTGCCGTTCCTCGTCTTCGTCCAATGGCGCCGTCGTCGGAGCAGAAGCAGAGCATTTTGGTGACGGGCGGCGGGGGGTTCATCGGGACGCACACGGTGCTGCAGCTTCTCAGGGAGGGATTCCGCGTCACCATCATCGACAACTCCGTCCCGGAGGCCGTCGACCGTGTCCGCGATCTCGCCGGCCCCGCCCTCTCTCGCAATCTCCATTTCTTTCTCGTACTCCATTCCTCCTCCTCCTCCTCCTCCCCCTTAGTCTCTCTCTCTCTATCTGGATCTCGATGATGAATGCCCTTGTTTTTCTTGGCAGGGCGATCTTCGGAACAAGGAGGACTTGGAGAAGGTCTTCTCCGAAACCAGGTCAGAATCTTCTCAGCTTTACTTTACTTTCTTTTTTATTTTTGTGTTTCTTAGTACATATTTTTATATTAGTTGGTAACTGACTTTGACGCTGAACTCATTTATTGTACCGGTTTTTGTGTATTTTAGTAAGATTGAGGGTTACGAGGTGTTTCTTCTCTCTCTCTCTCTCTCTCTGCGCTACTGGTTCAGTGTCGACTCTTATTGTATAAGACTAATATATGGAGCAATTTTATTTATATGTATGGATTTTGTGTGATGGTTTGATCTTTGATCAGTATATGATAAGTAGTGAAGCTCTGGAGAAGCCATGCGTTGTTTGGTTTGTCGCTTGTCCTTGTTTGCTGAAAAAAGTATCCAGATTTGAATTCACGGCCTGTTAATATAGGAAATGGCAAGTGCGATTTCCATGACAGATTGCATAGCCTACAAATGGCGAACTTTGCTTTTGATTGATGAGCAGAGTTGACTTCGTTTTAATTTTGCGGTTGTTTGTATAGGCAGACTTTCTTATTTCAAGTGGAAGAAGGAAAGTTAAAAAAGATGACATGAATGTCTTTTTTAATGCAAATTTATTAATAGCACTCTAAGCTCACAAGTGAAAGTGAATTTTCTGCACAAGATAGATTCTATAGCCATAAGATTCCACCAACAACCAAATGAAAAATATGGGCTCAAAGTTTTCGTACTGAAGCAAGCAGAAAAAGAAAGTAGTTAAGAGCTGTATGACCTTGACAGAGAACTCCGTGTGACCACTACAAACAGGCAGGGAAGATGATTGAGCACTAGCTTTTTTCCAGGAATCATGTGTTCTCATAGCTAGTGCTACAGGGTAGAAAGTTGCTTTTTTTCTTTGCTTTTCCTTATTCAAAACTTTTTCTTGGCAACAAAATGGTTGAACTACTATCCAAAATGACATAAGGGGTCTTAGGAACCTAAAAATGTTCTACTATAAAGATCTTAAAAGCAATTTCTAGCCTATCTGCGGCACTCATCTTCATTCACTGAACAAATCAGCTTGGAACATCAACTATGCTGATAAATACAATATGGACCGACCTCTAAAAAACTTCACTTATTTTCTTCTTATTATCAACGTAAGCATTTATGGCCAAAGTCAATGCCTTAGAAGCAATATAGTGAGATTAGGGTGTCTGTGTGGATCAAAAATACTAGTACAGTTTGGACCTAAATCTTATCATTCCCTCTAGGCTCTGTTGTACCATGCCCTGTCTTGCTCCTTTTCCCATTCCCACTCTGGACTTCTAGGTGACTTGGTGTTTTTTAAAGTTGCAACCCAAATTCTTGAAGCCGTATCATAAAATGACACTTGTTAAATCATCAAAGCAATGACAAACCCTATATATTTTCATTTGTTTAGCTTTATATCCGGCAACTGTTGTTCTAACTGAAACTGATCAACTTAAGAAAGTGAGGATCTATTTCCTCGACTACCTATCTCCTGTATTTATGATTTATGAGTTGTATTGACTGGTTCACATGCATTAAGCAGTGTAGGGTGTTCCATTGGTATATATCATCAGCAATGAAGATCGAACTCATAGAATAATCAATCTGGAATGCATTAATGAGATATAGCACATACTGTTCTGTCCTTTTAGGCATGTATAAGAGAATAATTACATTGGTATGCTATTGGCGAAAGATTTACCATGACAACATAGCCCTGGGCTATGCTTGTAAATTTGTTTTAGATGATTACAGCTAACAGCTAATGGGATGATGGATGAATACCTCATAAGTATATTCAAAGAGATTAGTCTGAACTAGATAACCCATTTAAAGCAAGGGATAGCACCACATTGAGATACTTTATTAGAAAAATATCAATTAGTTATTTTTTTTTCATTTTTGTCAATTAAATCATAATATAGCTAGGCTATTTTTGTTCATAGCATTTGTTATAATTCAAATTACTCAATCTTTAAGTGAATTTTGTCCTTCTATGAGCATGTTTACTATTTTCTTCACTCTCCAACTTTCTCCTGATGCTTATTCGATGAACAATGAGATTTTGTTGTTACTAAATAGATGTTGAGCCCCAATTCTGTTTAATGTTAGCTCACTCAAGAATCTGCATAAGAATGTTGTATGCATTTTATCTTGACTACTATAACTAAATGCATCTATGAATCCCATAACAGGCTCCGTCTAATCTTTAACAAATATGCACCTCTATCCACAAAGAAGAAAGGAGGAAAGTACATTAATAAATAATGCAAGTGAACCGACCAGTTCCTCTTGTGCCTTCATTTGAATCAGCTACGCACATTACACATATCAAGTGCTTGCATACATTCTTATCAGAAGAGACTGTAATGTCTTCGTGCAAACTTTTAAAACAATAAAAAGGATTAGCTACCTTAAGCGGGTGTTGGTGGGGATGCAGGTAAGTATATTTCTCAAAATATTTTAGAATTGGAAGCACTGGTGAAGTTGGTAGAGGAATGAGTTTTCTGAGAGATTCCTAAGTGGTTGTGGCATCCCAAGTAGAAGTTTTCTGCTACTCATGTTTGTTCATGACATAAACTGACAAAGAAAGTACAACGAATCAGCATATTTAATGTCAAAGTGGGCTTGAAAAAGAATAGCCCAACCTTTGAAGCGCACCTATTTCATAGAGCATATGCAGCTGACATTTTGACTATTCTTATTGTATCGAATTATAACAGTGCACACTTGACATGCGGCAACTTCATTGAATGGTTTGGTTTTCATGATATAAGTTTACTAAGTTGATGCCTTAAATCATCATTATAGTCTGGCATGCTTATGTATAATGTTATTTTTGCATGCTCTCTTGTACTAGGGTTTACATATGCAGTTGCTATAAATCAGTGATAGTGAAAGTGAAATGTTGTTTTCTTTGGAAGCACTACTTATCATACTATTTTTGGCACCTTCCGCTTAGTTCTTTTGCACTATTTTTTGTGTTTTATGGTCTAGCCTATATAACTAGTTTAGGAAAAAAAATCACCCCTATATAAATGCAGTGTTTCATTAGTTTCTCCTGTCAGGAAGAATCCATTTAGGTGTTTTAGCAAAAGCTTTTCTTAAGCTTGTGGCTTTTCATCTTTTAATAATTTATTAATTATTGTAACGTGTTATCCATGTAGATATGATGCTGTCATCCATGTTGCTGGACTGAAGGCTGTTGGTGTGAGTGTGGCGAAGCCTTTGCTTTATTACAATAACAATTTGATTGGCACAATAAACTTGTATGAGTTTATGGGAAAATATGGTTGCAAAAAGGTTTGCTCTCTTCAATTACTAACTTTGTTCTCTTTCTAACTTTGTACATATAAGAAAAGATAGAGATGATATCTTCTAAATAACATAGTAATTGTTTATTTTATACACTGACATATATTTTACATGATGATCCTTTGGAAAACATAATAAGTTTACATTATTACTCTCGTTGGGAGGTATTATTGGAAAATAGCATGTTCTCATCTTCAAACAATCCATTGTTAGGCTCTTGCAAAAATCTATGAACACATCTCATCTTTAGGGAATAATAAATAGATTGATTTCCAAGCATGTAGCTAAAATTATGTTCAAGGAGTTGAGGGTGAATGTTGTGCCCTCTAGTGTTCCTTCACTATATGTTTGTTATAGTCTTAGGCCATATTTGGTATTGCTGTAGCTAGTAGAGATTTTGTTGGTAAAGCCTTGGGAAATAAAGCTTTCAACAAAAAGCTGTTTATTGTTTAGTAACCAGATTGAGGTAGTGCTTTTAGTATCAGAAAATGATAATGAAGAACGTTACGTAGTGCTTTCAATTGTACTTTCAAAAACTATTAAGTATTCTTAATTTATAAATTATTTATTTTGATATTTAACATAAATAATATAATAAATAATAAATTAAAAAATTAATTTTAAAATATAACAGTATTTTATAGTATTATTATATTATAATAATATTATTAGAATATATATAATTATTATATTATTACTATATTATAATGTATTATATTGTTATTTTATTATACCATCAAAACTATTATGATTAAGTATCGTTAACTTATAAATAATTTTTGGATCTCTTGAGTGAGCTTTGTCTTCAAAAATAGCTTCTCAGCACATCTCAATTATAGTTTTTGCCCAAAAGCTCCAAATTGTTGTTTTTCACTGGTAGATTTTTTTCAGCTTTTGGAAGAGCCTCTTCGGAATCTAAAGCTTTGCTAGCCAATGAAGACAACTCATATGAGAATGCAGAGGCATCAAAGGCAACTTTGATTCAAGGTGAAAAGGAAATACAATATCTAAGGAGGGATTGATGGTTCCCTTCCTTAGCCAAATCCAAGGGGGGTTGATGTACCCTGCCTTGGCCCAAGTCCCTTAGGACCGAAATTAGGCAATATGCCTACCCAAGCCTATGGCCGAATGCACTTACAAGTGGCTAACTATTCAATGTCCAAAAGTTTCACCAAAAATTTCTGCTGCTCGGGTATGGTGATCTTTGTTCTAGGAGATGACGGATGTTGTTTCAAAATTTTTACCAAGCACTCAAAATCACCTAAAAAAGCTTCTGACCCTTCAAGAAGCGCTTTTTAGCCCTCCAAAAGCTATACCGAAGGGGGCCTTAATTATTGGCTGTCATACTCTTTTAGTATCAATATCATTGAGATTGCTGCTGCTGAGTTTTCGTATGCTCATTGTTGCACACCATCTTGTACCAAATGAAGTTTTTTCTAGAAAGATAATTTTGATTTATTTTCTTGGCTTTTTGTTGGGTTGAGGTGATGCTTTGGATTCATCTGGACAAACTTTTGAGTTAGATGCATCAGTAAGAACTTATCCAAAACAAATGCCACATTAGCTCATTGACAAAAAGAATCAAAGAAAAAGGAGGACGAAAAAAAGAAGGAAAGAGGTGTTCCCCTGCTTTTTATGAGTTTAATACTTCCGTTCTTGTGTTTGGGTAACCCAGATATTAAAGGAGGGGTTGTCTAAAGATAAAAGATAATAGAATTTATTCAGTTTTTGAGAGGAGAAATCTTCTTTGCAGAATTGTGGCCTCGAGATACTCCATCAAACCCTTTTCCCCCTTTTCCTTTTCAATTTTTCCTTTTTTCTTTTGTGTGTGTGTGTGTGTCTCGGGGTGAGGGGATGTTTGGTGGGCCTTTTGTGTTAACCTTTCTTGAGGGTTCCACTGTATCTGGCAAAACTTTCACCTTTTATTTCTTATTATATGAGTACCCTATGATAGCCTTAAAGCAGTCCTACTTGTGATGGAGTTTCTAGTGGAGAGTGGAAAAAAGAGATTAATTGGTGCAAGCAGGCCTTATGAGGGTCTATATTGGCCAACCACCCACGTATTACCCATTTTGCAAAATTATAGGAATTTAAGAAAGTGATTTTATATTCCATGGTGTTTACTCCATGATTACAATTCATGACTTCATGATCCTTAAGTATATTCTTGATAATGATTCCACCAGGACGTCTTCCGTTATTTGCTGATAAATTCTACCTAATCATTTTATCTAATTATGGTTTAATGTTTTGTTGTTCTTAATGTATCTTCTTAGAGTTGGCCTATTTTCTCAATCTCTCGTCAGTGTTGAATCATAGATTAAGTTCCCTGTACAAAAACACTAACTTTCATTTTGTTTTTGTTTGGCAAGTTAAAATTTTTATACATGTAAATACCTATTAAAACCTCTATATTTTTCCAGTACATCTACCCATCAACCCTTAAATTAGTTAACTTAGTGTTTAAACTAGTTCTTAAGCAAGTCCTGTTACTTTTCTGTCAAACACCTTTAAACCTCTTGTTTATAGTTCAGTACAGCAACATGTAAAGTCCCTGCATTATCTTGAAATCAAACCTATCCAGACTTAATTCCTAAAGCCCCTATATTAGGATTTACATTCATAGATTGTCATTCTATCGTAGTATATGAAGTGTATAATCTTTGAGGGGCTTTTGTATACATACCCTCCAAAGTATGTCTTTTGGTGCATTTTCCCCTCTACAATTACATTTTGCACATATTCCCTTATTCACCTAATAATAATCAGTAATATAGATACCATCTTTTGTTGCGTGATAACTTGACAAGGGCTTGACAAATTTACAATTTAGGAAAAGACCGATATATCCTCCATCTTTATGGGTGAAGAAACTGGACATAATACAGTGAAAAACCCAAAGGTGGCACCTAATTTGTTCCTTCAAACTTCATGCATCTTGCCTTCTCCCTACCTCCTGATCACCCCATTTGCCGCTCAACCTCTACGCTACACCCATTGCTCTTGTCCAACACCTTGGACCTTCCTTGCTATCAGTGTTGCCCTGCCTTTATCCAACCCCAGCACCTGCACATTTGTGAATGCGTGCTAACTCATTGGTGTCTTTATCTCCCTTCCCCCCTCACTTGCAATCATGCGAACTGGTGGTCTCTAGATTGGCCATTAATCAAATAGAGAAGAGATGGACATTGGTTGAAATGGCCCAAGGACTATCCACTTACTATATTGTTCTGGTTGGTGATAGCGTGTATATAAAGAGGTCATTCATCATGTGATCCCACTTCTTTGAATGAGGATAATTGGAAGTGTCAATGAGGAAGAATACCACCGCCAACATGATCCAGACCTCATTTTTGTGTTGGCCTGTATGCACACTTGATACATTTTGCCGATGTACTTAAATGCTTCCAAAGATGTCATTGTGCAAATCCCTACAACCATGCATGAGGTGGAATCTTGTGAATCTTTGTTTATATGAGGCGATGTAAGACTTTAATTACTTTATGCAATTAATTGACATATTCAGTGTGTTCACAGTTATTTCTGTTTCTAACCTCACTTGAGTATTAATAACGATATTTAATTTAAAAGAAAAGGCTTTTAATGCAGCTATACTTTTAGCTTTAACCTCATTTATGCTTATTTATTTTCACTGATTTATGCTGTGTCATTTTATGCAATGTAGATGGTCTTTTCATCATCTGCTACAGTTTATGGTCAGCCTGAAAAGATTCCATGTGTTGAAGATTATGAGCTAGGAGCAATGAATCCATATGGTAGGACTAAGGTACATTCAACAGCCCTAAAAAATATGCTGTCTGATTCTGTGTTCATGAATAAAAACATTCTTGGGCCTCGTGCATATCCGGTAGTTCTCAATTACTAATGCAGCTGTAATATTTGGCTTACTAGCTTTTTCTCGAAGAGATTGCTCGTGATATTCAAAAGGCTGATCCAGAATGGAGAATAATACATTTAAGATACTCCAACCCTGTTGGAGCTCAATGAGAGTGGTCATATTGGTGAAGATCCCAAAGGTATTCCAAATAATTTGATGCCTTACATCCAGCAAGTTGCTGTTGGCAGGCTGCCTGAGTTAAACGTATATGGATATGCTTATCCAACAAAGGATGGTACTGCGGGTATGTAACATTAGCCATCTCTGATTGTATGTAGTTATTTATTGTTGTAATTTTCTAACCAGGATGGTTGGTGCTGTTATAATCTATGTCACTATCAAGGTTAGGTGACTGTTATAATCTTATGTTCACTATCAAGGTTATCAGCCATATCTTTTAAGCTATTAACAACTGTAAAGGCATTTATTATGGATATTGCATGTCTTATATAAGTGTTTTAACGGCATTAACAGTCTTGCCTCACATTATTGCCATTCCAGGGTATTTTAATTATTTTGATACCTTGTAGAATATAACTATAGTATTATTACTTAATCTTGAATTTGCTTTAAATATTCAAATATCATTAACATGAACTCTCATAACATCCTGCTCGAAGCCATTTCAATGACCTAGAAAAGCTAGTTTTACGGAGCAAAAGTACAAATTAAGAAAAGATTCACTTTAAACACCAATCACTTATAACTACTATTAGTGGTGTGCAGTGGTTATGGCGCATGGTTATTATGTGCCAATAATGGTGTTGTTAAACAATGCTATTCAATTGTGTGAACTCTTCTAGTGATTAGAAACGCTTCGATTAGAAGTCTTGCCTGCATTCCTTTTAACAGCTTTCTGAATGCAGAGTTAAACATTTATATGCATGACCACCTTTTTCTGTCACAATGCAAATGTTTGCCATCATGCCCTGAAGCTTTTACATGCCAATGTTATCGACAGACAAGTGTTGTCCATGCTGGTCGGCATGGACTAGCACATACTATGCTAGTGCCTTCTCATCACACCGCAAGGTTCTGTGCCAGTGCTTGGCAAGGTGCAAGGTCAGCGAGTGCCTGTGCACTCAATACTTAGTCGTTGATATTGTCCATTCTAGATAAAGATTATCTTGACATTATTCATCATATTTATATATTTTGGCTGAATATAATTATCTCTGTTCCTTTCCCCAGATTTTTCTTCAGCCTCTATATATAGTGACTGCTAATACACCCTCTCATTTTCAGCCTATCACTTTGCTTCTCACAGTGGATACCTGTCTAAAATATGAATAGTGATTATTATGAATAAATTCTCTAGGTGCATCACCATATATTGCACCTATTACTAACCAACCAAGCATTGAATGCAAAAGGCATGTGCAGAGTGGCAGTCAAGTTAATGGTTGTTGGACAGTTTGCGACTGTATTTGATCTGACCTGGATTTTATGTGAAGAACTTAACAATTAAGTGATGTATAGCATTAGGGTTGATTCAAAGGGGTTTTGCACGTGATTGATGGTGTAAAGGTGGTTATAAATTATGGAGCTTCTGCAGAAAATTTCACCTCATTATCGAATTTGCAGAGAAGGGCTGCTTTTTTCTTTTGTAGAAAGTCTTCCGAAATTTTAGATGTGAATCAACTTGTATTAGGGGTTCATCCACTACAATGTATGCATGCATTGACTAAGATAAGTGTGTAAATTTATCTGAGGCTAGGGGAATAATCTTTTACTCAAAAGCAGAGCATTTTGCAAAAGAGACAAATGTGGCCCTTTCAGCAATTATGAAAATAAAATGGACTGTTTGGCAAAATTTCTGTTGATTAAATATATCAAGCAGCTAAAATCAAATTAAACAACATCATGTAAGTTACATATGAGGTTTCAATTCAAATAGTCTATGGTATGTTGTGGTATATCCAATTTTTAGGACTTCTGCAGCATATGTTGCTTCTCCTCTAGTCAATTTTTTAATAAAACAGCCATAATAATTTTTTTTTGGAAAAATTGATCAAAGACTGTGTATAATAATTATTGATAACTGAACTATTTTGATTGATATAAGAGGAACTTGATCATATCTTTGTTTTTGGGAGGGGTTTCCTTACTTTGGGCTTTTAGGTCTTTGTTGTCTAAGATTACCTTGGCCAGCAATTTATTTTAAGCATGGTTTGCTGTACCGCCCAGCATGAGGCATACCATACCATACCGGAAGAAAACCGGTACAAAACATACCTTCAAGTCGGTACAAGCCACGTACTATCCATACTGAGGTATACCGACTTGTACTGAGCTGCATACCGATCTGTACTAAGGCGTATCAAGATAAAATTGAAAAAAATTGATTAGAGAGCTATTTCGGTACAGAGATATCCCGTACCGTACCGATAAGTTTCGATATTGTGGATCTTGATTTTAAGTTATGGAGGGTTGCGTCGGGTTAAGATTTCGTTACAAATAAGTTCTCAACTTGATGAATTTTATATCAATTCATAATGCCAATGCAATGGAAATGGGTTAAAGCTTGACAGTTCAGATTTAAAATACTTTCTTTGGAATTAACAATATATTCATGCCATTTCGTTGTCTAATATCAGTTCAGTGACCTAGTTTTGTGCATATGAACTTAAAACCAGTCTACTAATGTCATGCTGACATGTAAACCTGATGTTCTTTTTATCATTTGCTTTGTGTTTTATCATGAACTACTAACTGATATGCAGTACTTTTTGGCTTCAATGAGGACTAGTACTAATACCAAATAATACCTATTATTGTGCCAAATTTGATGGCTATCTTCTATAATTATTTTTATATTGAAATAATAAAAAATTCAAATTTATGTAATGTCAACCAGAAATCATTAATTTATGTGAAGTATGCTTTAAGCATAAGAACTATTGCTATTTGGTTGACTTCTATTGCTGTTAGACAGAATAGTGTTTTATTAAAAGTCAAATCTTCTTATGACATTTTGTTATCCAAATCAGATTCGAGATTACATTCATGTCATGGACTTAGCTGATGGTCATATAGCAGCTCTTCGAAAGCTTTTTGCTACAGGAGATATTGGTCCTCTCTCTCTCTCCCCCTCCCTCGTGTGTGTTAAGTGACCACCACTGGTCTGTGTTAACTGGTCTGTGTTTTCCAGGTTGTGTTGCTTACAACTTGGGTACTGGACATGGAACGTCTGTCCTCGAAATGGTTGCAGCATTTGAGAAGGCATCTGGCAAGGTATGTTGCTTATGAGCATTTTTCTGTATGTTCCAAAAAAACATCGTTCATCCTTTTGTTTTCTTAACTTTGTAATATTCAGAAAATACCCATCAAGTTATGCCCAAGAAGACTAGGTGACGCTACTGTAGTCTATGCGTCTGCAGAAAAAGCTCAAAAGGAACTAGGTTGGAGGTAAGTTTTCCACAATTATTGGTTCTATGACTAATTCTTACCAAAGTTTGTTTGATACTTAACACGAAGACCTTACCATGCTAGTGAGTTAACAGACATTTTTAAAGTTCTCGTTGGGAACACACAGATCTAGCTTTAAGATAGTCTGGAATTGAAACATGCTTTTATCCATTATACAGTATTGTACTGTTTAACATTACCCCATTTGTTTTTATATCTTGATTGATCCATGTTTCTGGTTAAAATTATTTCATCAAGCAATACTGAATGGATGTGAGAATGCCACTTGCAGAGCAAAATATGGGATAGAAGAGATGTGCAGAGACCAATGGAACTGGGCAAGTAAGAATCCATGTGGTTACCGGCTGCAACCTTGAATTCTCAAAGATGCCAATATCGTGGAAAAATTCGAATAGATATTAGACTATGCAATTCCAAATAATCTTTCTTTTCTGCCATAACGAGCCATTTGGCAGCTTCAGACATGTCTTTATAACATCATGAACCTAAGTAAAACATTATCATTTTTATTGTGCAGCTTGTTAAGCCCTTACTTGTGAATGGATAAGTTGGAATCAAATACATTTTACTTCTAGGTGTTTCTAAATGAAGTCAGTGTAAGAGTGAGAAGTGTGCTTTGTATGCAGCGCACTGGATGAGTTGGTAGAGGCTCAGGTTCCTGTTGTTGAGGTCACAGGTTCAGTTCACAATGAGGCTGTTGCAGAATTCGTGAATTTCTGCAGCTGTAGAAGTGGAGGTTATGAGTTGGTCGTCGATCCAGCCAGTTCAGGGACAACTGTGGGGGATCAGGTTGAGTTAGCTCGCTTCGAGTTTTATTTGGTTAGATTGGTCCGGTTTGGTCAAATTTGATCCACTTGAGGCCAATTATGTTAGGTTGATGTAGGTCAAATTTACTTGAGTCTGGTCCATCAGAGTCATAAACTTGAACATAATGACTTTGAAAGCAATTGCCTTGAAGTAATTTGGTTTATTTGTTTTCTGCTGGTGATATCATGGAGACGAGAAAGACAGTGTTCAAACAGGCTGAAGGGATCAAAGGTTATTAAGCTGAACAAAGCCAACTTTGCAAGAACACTAAGGGCATATTTGGTGTCACTTCTATTATTGAAAAGTTTGTCAAAGAAAGGAAGTCAGAATTTAGGTCTTCTAGCTTCCCCAAAAAGTATTTTTTGCAACATCTTGTAGGAGCATTTTTCGAATATTTTTACCAAACACTTATTTTCTAAAAAGAATTTTTGCTTTAAAAGTTATAAAATTCTATTTTTGTAGTGTTACTAAACATGCTTTAAATGCAATACTTGAGGTCGAGGTTTTGTCATTTGATCTGCAATTAAGGACCACAGGTTTTAAAGATGTAGTATAATGTTCCGATAATTACTATTCTCGTTTGGGTATCATCTTTTTTTTGTCTGCTACTTTTAATTTAAAAAAGATAAAAAAAACATGATAGTGCTCCTAATCATTTTGAAGAAGTAATGTAAGAATTACCTATGCTAAAAGCTGGGGAAGACATCTCTCAGAATTCACACAGAACTTCACTTAATTAGAGAGGTGCTGCAACTGTTGGGCTGTAGAGAATTGGATAATCAAACTTTTCTTGTAAATCTAAAAAGATTCAATGCGTAAGAACTAGCAAGAATATATTTAAAATTGTTTGTGATGTAAAGGTAAAATTTAAATTATGTGAAACGATATCATATTTAACTGTTCAGTGAATCCCCGTAGTCAAGTTCTGTCCCTTATGAGTCAGAGTTGCTTTATGTTCGCGACGTATGAAATGTGTGTTGGAGCCATTACAAACTCAACCATTAATAAAATATTTTTCTTTTTGGTGCTAGTCATTTTAGTTAGCATAGGCTTATTAGATACAAAATCTAGTGTTAGTGGGAGAGGTCTAATTTGAATGGGTAGATAAGAATTAAAAATGTTAGATTTCTTTATTTTTCTTTTTTTTTTTTTTGCTAAGCAGGTATTTATACAGTATGTGTATGAATACACTGAATAAAATCAGAAAACAAAAGATCGTAGAGTGCCCGAAAGCAACTCCCCTCTCCAGCCCACATGATATTTCTGTAATGATTGGCTACGTAGGCAGCCATTCAGTCCGCAGCCCCATTAGCCTCTCTAAATACATGCTTGGCCTGAAAGCCCTCCATCCCTAACCATCATCCAGTATCTCAGTAAGTGGTAGTCCATGCCACCACCCTTGGTCCTCTGGATCCAACTAATCACTATGCCGAGTCATTAGGTTTTGTTTTTTAATGAGAGGATTGAGAGCGTAGGCCTGAGACATCTGCATGAGATAGAGCAGAACTGATTATTTTGGCATTTATTATCTTTAAATAATTTTTCTCTCAAATTAGAAATTATTCAGGCCTTGTTTATTTAGTGGTTGTTTGGATCTTAGACCGGCACGTTTGATCTAGAGAAAAGTGCCATTTACACAACTAGATAAAATAAAGGAATTCAAAATAAAAGTTGATGTCATTGGAACAAGTAAATCTATGAACATAATAAATCCAATATATTTACCGGATATTCTGTTATAGTTAAGAATTTAGTGGTTATCATCCTCTATTGCTCAACAAAAAAGTTACTCATTTACGTAAGAAGTGTGGTATTTTGAGAAGGTGAAGCTCAACAACTTGGCCATTTCAACTCTATCGGACAAAGTCACTTATCAAATGAATATAAATTGTTGCATTTAGTGGATATTCTGTTACAGTCAACAATAATGGTTATCATCGACTGTTGCTCATCAAAGTTACTCATTTATGTAAGAAGTTTTGTGGTATTTGAGAAGGTGAAGCTCAACACTTGGCCATTTCAACGTGACCGGACAAAATCACTTATCAAATAAATGGTACATTGTTGCATCAATTCATTTGGACAACTTCTAGCTCCATGGAGAAGTCATATTTTATTAGTCAAGGATAGAATTCGCTGAAAAAAAATCTGGGAAAAATTGGAGTAGCCAAAGCAGCATGTTCTAAAAAGTTAACCTAACTGGTTAAAGTCACTATACAGATCATGTTTGGATGTTTTTTATTTCAAAATCATGATGATATCCTTTCCTTCATTTAAAATTTTTGAATTGTAAGAGCTGAGGGGTTGTATAGTTGTTAAAGA
This sequence comes from Phoenix dactylifera, assembly GCF_009389715.1. NCBI lineage: Eukaryota > Viridiplantae > Streptophyta > Magnoliopsida > Arecales > Arecaceae > Phoenix > Phoenix dactylifera. The sequence goes on along the minus strand of NC_052409.1, from coordinate 9,513,046 downwards.
AGAGAAGTTTCAAAATGGAGAAAAATAAGATGACAATTAGAAAGAACATTGATTTTGAGGAAAAATTACTTTAATAGAATCTTTCACTTCCATGTTTCTAGTGATTTTGTGAAGTTTAATTGCCCAACCTGACACCCAATTCTATAAACTCATAATTTTCAATTTTTAAAACCATGTCAGGTCAAGAGAAAAGCTTGAATATGCGCTTTTGTAGTATATCCAAATGCATTCTAAAAGAAATCACCACAATGAGCTCCTAGGCTGTCATGTAAGTTGAAAATAGTGAATGTGATAAAAAATGCTTCAAATACTTTCTCGATCATCAGTCTAGTCTCGTTGATAATCAAAAATGTGAAAGTAGTCGTTCTGTCAGCAACATTCACCACTCCCTATAGTTATTTATAGTAGGATATTGAGATTTGTCACAAATAATCTTTGGAAATCAAAATAAATTCAATATAGTTGCAATTGCAACATTAAAGAAAACATTTTAAGTAGTGATAATTTATAGATTGTATATTTCACAAACAAGATGGCACTTACTCTCTCAAATTTTATTGTTCAAGGGGTCAAAATACTTGGAACACAGCTTTGGAATGCTAAGACACTAAATCTGCCATTATATGTTGAAAGATATGAATATTTTCTGGCAGCATGCGACATATAAGTACTAAGTTTTGCAATAGACCTACTTCTATCTCAACCAAATTACACTTGTTAAGAAGCTTTTTACAACTTGCACCCTATGCAAATATGCTAATTTCTATATTGACTTCTTTCATTTGACTTCATGATAGGGGACATCTTGAACACTCTTTAGTCTGATGATCCTCACATTTCAGCAATCCACATCATTCTCTGGAACTAAAATCATCATTATTAGTTGATAAATAGAGTTCCCTGTTTGAATGTTTCAAATGATCAGCAACATGGTCTAACAATGAAGGTCAAGTAACCAATCTCATTTAAATAGGAAGACGGTGCATCTTTAGAAGGTTATAAGCCTTATTACAGGCAGCATTCTTAAGTAATGATGTTGCTTGATTCCAGAGTGGTCGTATCTGCAAAAAGAGATCATTGATCAGCCATGATAATCACTGTTATTTTTTTGAAAAGAGTTATCATTTTGTCATCGATCGATTTGCCATTGGCTAAAGTGGATCTTCTATTGATTTCTTAGTCATTATCTTCAAATTTGTTAGTTATGATGATTGTGCTTGTACTTTGTCAAAAAAAAAAAAAAAAAAAAATCCAATCCTCTTTTTTTTTATCTTCATTGTTGCTTTCTGGACTTTTCTTTGCATAAATTAGACTTCTATATTTTGCAGTCAACCAAGCTTATCTAAGATTTAATCATGGATCCATGTGAAACTGGAAATTCAAAAAAAAAAGGGAGAAAAGAGACCGAGTCTTATTGTTTAACTTCTTGTAGAAAGTCTATGCCTTTTAGAGTTGTCTATAGTTGCTTTACATAAAGTAAATGTATTCTTTTTGCCATCATTCAAGGGTTACGGCGGCCTCTCTGTTATCACTGCTTTTCAAGTCTTCTATTCTGAAAGCCATCAGCTTAAGGGTTTGTATGGCAATAGTTTTGTCGATGCTTCAGACCCAGCGATCAACATGCAATGTAAGCATTAAGACACAGACTATCTCAAAGCAAGCCTTGAGCTCTATTCTCACAGCTTGATTCTGGGTTCTGTTAGCTCTACTAGTTAGGCCTTTTAAACATATTATATATATTTGCACTTGCCTCCACTGGCCTTCATCCTCAATTGAGATGCCAACACCAATTCAGTCTGTTATCTTCAACTTCTGTTGTACATTATTGTTAGTTTGTCATAGATACTTGTAATCAATAACTTGATTATTCTCAAGATTGTCATAGAATTCCAAAGTGTCAAGGCCTTTAAAAGACTGCTCGTGATGGTTTTATCAAATTGCTGCATTGGTGCCTGGTCAATTTCAGGCCTTGTTAGGAAAGAAGAAAGCAAATATGTTTGGCATAATAGTGTTATTTGATCTAAGGGTCTCCATCTCTATTCTCTACCCATTAATCGAAAGAAGACAAACTTGAAGGTGCCTGAAGAGGTGGATCAGGACCATATTTTTGGCAGCTTCCAAACTTGTTCACCTTATGAGTGCTGGGCTCGCTATTACTGTTGGATTGCGTGGATCTAGTATTTGAAGAGCATATAGAACGATTGTCTGCTGACTTTTCTTAGGCGTATACGATGGATCTTATCTAATTGTCTTCTAGATGTGATTGCTAGTCTATTCCATCCCAACTAATTTTTAGGATGCTAGATACTAAACAAGGTACGTTATCTCGGTACAAAGCTCGATACTGGTGCCACCTTGGCACTATATTGGTACTCCAGTATAGAGGATCGATTTGGTGTATTGAATGTCAGTATGCTCTCCTATCATATTACCGGTTCGATATGATGTCGCATATCATGGTACTAAGTATCAGTTGCAAGGCACTCGAGAGGAACCATGAATGATGAGTAGTCCTTAGGCATGTGTGATGCATACGTTAGAAAGCATGTAAAACTATGATTTCTATTATCAAAGAATTTTCTTTGTCTTTAATGCATATAACCTAATCCACCTCCTATTTCTCTTTGTGAAGTGTATCTATGACAATGAAGGTATTGATAAATTGTGTATTTAATACAAATGAAGGTTGATAAATGAGATGGTTGGATGTGAGATAGAGCACTTCCGCACTCTACATTTTTGCATCAAAGGTGGACCCTTGTATACTCGGATAGATAGGAATCAGTTAATTATTTAAGACAACCTACAGCCAAGCATCTTGTGTCCATGGTTTTAGTTGATGAACTGTTATGCATCATTTAGAGTGCTTCACTGAATAATAGCAATCACTGAAGTAAGAAAGCAACAAAAAAAAAAAAAGAAAGAAAGATTTGCCCCTTTATTTATTTTAGAGTAAATTACAAAAATTACAAAAAATGTTAATCATACTTACACCTAATAATTGTCAAACGCATATTTACAACCAATTAAATTAACAACGTTAGTGAATCTGTTTATCTTATGTGAAAGATCAAAATTGTCTTTGAATAAAGAGGAGATATATAAGTTTGCTTTGTCCTTAGTGATTGCTATATCATATAAGGTTATTTTGGTTATTTTTCAAAAAATTCTGATGTAGCATTTGGGCTCCATTTATAGTTAACGGTTTGACTAATGTTTTGTTAGATTATAGGATAAAGTATCATATAAAATAAACATTAGAGGAGTAAGCATAGATTTTTTATACTATTAGGTATAAGTGTAATTTATCCCTAATCTCGAAATAATTTTATAATTCACTTATTGTTTTATATTAGTGCAATGTTATTGAATTGTTTAGCCATTGCGAACCTGTAATGGCATAAATATGCTGGTTCATGATAGCAGATTGGGAAAGATATGAAAATGATATAACGTATAGTATTAATTAAATAATCTAAATTAAAACCCATAAATATTCAAACCTAATAAGTTTTATAATGGTTAATTGGTTATAATATTAATGACTTACATGTAAAACTAGTTTAAATGATTGGAGCTGAGGCATCCCAAGATCATTACAATGACTGTAATGACATAACAATTATTATACAAAACCATGCTCTCGACCACTTTCTAATCCCAACAATTACCTTTTCCATATCTTTAATGACAAAAAATGCTTGTGACAAGATTCCACATTTGCATTTTCATTAATCCTAAGTTCCAAAGTGCTGCCTACAACATTCCTTAACCTTCTTATTGCCACGTCTCCAATTGCCACAACTCCTAGCTTGCTTGGCAATTTGCTATATCATTGCACTATTTGTAGCGTTGGAATCATTTCCTCGTCGTTGAATTCGAGAAATCCGACTTGGAGATGCTTGGATGAAGAATAAGGTAGAGAAAATTACCGTTGTAAAGTGAGATGATACTCCGTCAAACCCCAAAATAGGTCGGAGAATAGGATCTTATACCATATGGGGGTTTAAGTGGACCTACAAGTTGTAATTCTATTCGATTGATTTGGTGGAATAGATTCATGCCATAGAAGAAGAGAAGCTTATCCTCTTCTAGTTACAATCTTTGTTCTCATCCAATTCTTAAATGCTGAGAAAGATGTGAGAATAGTTTAGTTTTAGTTTTTCAATTTTCTTTTTTTTATCCTCTATATTTAGCCATCAAATCTAGTGCTAAAATATCCTATTCCATGAAATAGATCTATCCTTTAACCTGCGGATAACTCTTCTCATGTTTATTTCCCATGTTTGACACCTCGATGCCCGGGATGGAGCTAAGAGTGGCTCGAGCTGGATGTGTTATGTGCGCATGGCCAGGATAGTCCTGGTTAGAGGGCGACTCTGCGACGATCATCGGATGGATTCTGCGGGCTTTGGGAGGGGTTGGTGACTACACCCGCTACTAAGAGATATTCGAGCCATGGTTCGTGATGAGCTGGCTATTTAGACGAAGTATGGTACACCTTTGGATGGGTGAAGCGGAGTTGCCAAGTGCTATTCGAGATATGCTACTTTTTTTATTTTCTTATCTGTATCCGTACATGTTTTGTATGATACTTTCGCCATCAGCACACAAAAAAAAAAAAAAAAAAAATCATATGATACATGAGACAACATGTCAGGGTACTGCATGGTAAGTCTGTGTTTGCTGCTTCTTTGGAGCAGCTGATCCTCCATCTCAAGTCTCAACAAGAGAGACTTCCAGGCCTCTAAATGGGCCCTTTCAGTCCCACAACAAAGAATAAAAAAATCCACCCCTTTGTTTTAGCGGGTGCTCGAGCCTCGAAGAAGGCGCCGCTTTTCTTTCTTTTTCTCCAATCCCCAGCCGTGCACGCCACCTTTTCCACGTGTCGCTTTCCTCCGCCCCATTCTACCTTTTTTGGCCCTTTCGAGCTTAAAATACGACCCCGTCGCCGACCCTTCCCCTTGAACCTTCCAGAAACTACCGAACCGAACCTTCTCGTCATCTCCCTCTCCCCGATTGGACACCGCCGCATAGAACTTCCCCCCGTGGGTTTCGCATAATGATTTCTATGCGGATAAATCGGACGTGAACTTTGACGGCCTTTCCCCTTTCTTTTTCCACTTATGGGTGGAGGATCGCCTCTCTCTCTACCCTTTTATTTCCCCACCTTCCTCTTCTTCTTCTCTCTCCCCTGATCATTAATAATTTAATATTATGCAGATACGAACCTTCTGGAACCTTTATAACCCCGGCTCGGCTCGTTCTTCTTCTTCTCTCTTTCGCTCTCTCTCTCTCTCTCTCTCTCCTCAAACCGATCTCCAGATCCTCCTTCGGTTTCAAGATTTGTTAGGGTTTTAGGAGGACCGGTGGCGTTGAGGGGAACTGCTGTCGGTGATGGCATCTCCGATGGCTCCGGCGACGGAGGAGGCCGGCGAGTCGCCGTCCCGGCAGACGCCGGAAGGGGGGCAGCGGTCACTCCCCACGCCGTTCCTCACCAAGACCTACCAATCGTCGATGACTCCTTCGTCGACGACATCATCTCCTGGAACGACGATGGTTCCGCCTTCATCGTCTGGCGCCCCGCCGAGTTCGCCCGCGACCTCCTCCCCAAATACTTCAAGGCACAACAACTTCTCCAGCTTCGTCCGCCAGCTCAACACCTACGTCAGTCCTCGATCTCGATCCGTCTTGAATCTTTGCTCTTGGGTCCTATTCTCGTTTCTTGATTCGATTTTTTTTTTTTTTTTTTTTTGATATTTGGTAGGGGATTTCGTAAGATCGTGCCGGATCGGTGGGAGTTCGCCAAACGAGTGCTTCGGGCGAGGAGAGAAGCGGCTCCTCTGCGACATCCACCGGCGCAAGATCATCCCTCAGGCGGCGCCGGCCCCGCTGCCGGCCGCCACGCCGATCACGGTGGCTGTGCCGGAGAACTGGTCTGGATCGCCGACGAACTCCGGAAGAGGAGCAGGTACTATCCTCGAACTCCTCCCTGGGGGCGCTGCTGGCACCGGCCACGGCTGCCGGAAGCGCGGCGGAGCTGAGGGACGAGAACGAGAGACTAAGGAAGGAGAACTCGCGGCTCTCCCGCGAGCTTTCGCAGATGAAGAACCTCTGCAATAATATTTTCCTTCTTGTGTCGAAGTACGCCGCCAGCCAGCAGCAGGGCGGAGGCGGAGTAGAGGGAGGAGAGCAGGCGGCGCCGGACGTGGCGCCGCCGGTGCTGGAGCTGATTCCAGCTAGTCGGGCGGCGGAGGAGGGGTGGGTGAAAGCGGAGGAGGTGACGAGCCCGCCGTCGCCGGCGGGCCCGTGCGCGAGGCTCTTCGGGGTCTCGATCGGAGGGAAGCGGCTCCGCGGAGAGGACGGCGGGGAGGATCCGCCGGAGAGGGCGGCGGCGCCCGTGGTGAAACCGGAGCCGTTGGATCCAGGTTCGGATCTGGATCGCGAGTCCTGGGTCCTCCACTGCCCGCGATCGAGTCAGCCGGCGGGTAATGGATCGGATCGGGTCGCCGGAGAACGGGAGTGAGCTCACATGATCTGAAACGGTCACGTGCAGCCAACTAATAGTATATTAGAAAGCTAGAAATTCGAAATTGTTTCTCTCTTCTGATGTAAAATAGAATTACTTTAATTTCTTTAGTGGAAGTCCACTTCCAGGAAGAGGTTAAAAAAACAAAAAAAAAAACGCCCGAAGTGTATTCCAGAATCTAGGACTGACGTGATGTTATTGTGAAGAAAAAACGTGTCGCTTTTATCCTCCCCCTTTGTTTAGTTTTTGAGTTTTTTTACGCATTTTTTTCACAATGCTAAAATAACACTGAGGTCTATAGAGAAAGAGTGTCGTAGAGTCAATAGTTTTCCATGATTGGGGACTCAGTCATGGTTGTTGGTGGGACTTTTAATTAGCTGTGGATCTGACGAGAAGAAGTTGGAGAAAGAAAGAAAGAAATACTAAATCTAAGTATAATTTGGAGGATGGAATGCAAAGATTCCTTATTGTATACAGGTGGATCCAGCCTTCTGCTTATGTTTCCTGGCTTGAGGTTGAGGGTCTTTTTGATTAGTAGCAATTTATGGAGTCCCCCGTGCTGAAAAAGGAAAAAAAAAAAAACAAACAAAATTTCGTTGGTACCTTAAAATGAGAAGGTCAGGAATTTCCAACGAAAGGAGATTCGAGAGAGTAGAGTGCAAATCCGAGCCGGCCCAAAGGAAGGTCAACAATAGAGAGCCCTTTGTCAGCCACAATCATGGGACATGAGGTGCAAAACCAAAAGAGATTCCTGCTGTCCCACAGCTAGGAAGCTTAGACATCCTACACCCCATAATCATCCAAAAACCAAGCGCAAACTCTTCAAGGACATGCAGATGGGCAAGATGATAATAGATATAAGAGTAGTGTTGGAGAGTAACAAAACATCAATGCAAAAAAAAAAAAAAGGAAGAAGGAAGAGAGGCAAAAGAGTATATAATATTTATATAGTTTGGTCTATTGATCTATTTCTATGGGGCTGAGACGATGCAAAAGTTTTACAAAGAAAGTAGATTATAGAATATAGAATTTTCTTATAAACCTCAGCTTCAATACATCAAATCTCTAGGACATTTAATTACTCTCTCTTTTTGGAGATACAAGAGATATTTATATTAGAGTACGTTGACTTGGATTCGAATTGGGATTCTTATAATAATTAGGTCAGGTCAATATATAACTAGTATCAGATTTGGACTTGAATAGTTGTTCTAAGTCAATTTGGAATCGATTATTTACAACTTGTAAATTAAAGATATATTTAACAAATTTTTACCTTAGCTTGAAGTTTATCAAAGTCAAATATTTCGACATTTTCCACCGTCTCTGCCCTAAGGGCATCAATCTCTACAAATACTAATCAAGTCCAAGCAATGTTGGAACTTATCAATTGGAAGTAGTTTGTCTCTTTATTCATGATTACGACTCATTTTTTACTTTCTTGTTGTTAATTGCATCCTAATATATATGAAAAAGGTTTCTTATCGTCAACACTCTTAGCTACTGCAAGAGCATAAGTAATTATGTTTGCATAACATGTAAGTGGTCGAATCTGCCTTTTCTTCCTACTAGAAACAATATTTTCTACTATTGTTCTAAGGCCTTATCATGTATAAAATTCTGCATATCTATTTCATTGGGCCGAATTGGAGAGTTTTGTGATACTCTCCTTAGAGCTTCAATATCAAGCTGCATCAGTTTACCAACACCATGGTCTATATATGAACCATCAACAAATTCCTTCATCTAGTTTAACACAACAAGCTCATCGAAAGTAATATCTCTGCTAATAATAATTTTAGGCGATTTGGAATCATCTGTGTACCATAATATATGTCCCTCACCCCATCTGCATAACCTAGACATATGCATTTTCTAGCCTTCGGTTCAAATTATTTATCATTTACATGAACATATGCAGGACAACCAAATACTCCCAGACCAGAAATTTAATAGAGTGATCGGATTATACCTCATATAGAATCTTGCATTCAATTGCAGTTGATGGAGATCGATTTATCAGGTATCGTGTTGTATTAACTGCTTCAACCCAAAAGTTTTGCCAAGTTTAGCATTTAAGACCATACAACGAGTTATCTTCATTAGTCTCCTATTTATCCATTCTGCAATTTCATTTTGCTATGGTATTTTTTTCTACAATATAGTGTTTTACTATACCTTTATAGTGTTTCACTATACCTTTATTCTTGTAAAACTTGTCAAATTCGCCAGAGCAATACTCCAAGTCATTATCGGCTCTGAAGATTTTAATCTTCTTTTCAATTTGCTTTTCAACCAAGGCTTTTTATTATTTAAATTTGACAATCACTTCATCAGTGTGTTTTAGAAAATACACCTAAATGTTTCTAGTATGGTCATCAATGAACGTCAAAAAATAATGATGTCCACTATCATCATACTTCTCAATTCAAATTGTTCCAATATCAACAACAACAATAGATTTATTATCTTCTAATAAAGTCTTTTCTTCTCTAGTCTGATAGGTAGAAAATCAGCTTCTATTAGGAGTCATGTGAAAGGAACAATCAGAATCAAGAATCCATTCGCTTCGAGAGCTACTAACATTGATTGACAAAATATCACTACCAATATCATCAGAATTTTCATGCGCCACGCTTGTGTTAGCTTCAAAGATAGCCTCTCTGTTTTCGCCCTTTTCTTTTATGTTTGGACAAAGTCTTCCAATGTGCTTTTTCTTATGGTAGCGAAAACAATGGATGTTTCTATATTTCGACCTTGATTTAGACTTGTCCCTACTGTTAGAACTTTTTCCGTGCTCGTATTTCTAATAATCAAATTTTCTTCAGGATTCTCCTCGTACCTTTTCTTCAACTTTTTAGATTGCAAGGTATCTTTTACATTACTAACTAAAAGTGATTCTCTAAATTCTTATAAAAAGAAGGTAGTAAGTATAATAAAATAAAGGCCTGATTTTCATGATCAATTGGAAGGCAAATATTTCTTAAAACTAAAATAGCTTTATTGACTTTATATATATGATCTTTTATCGGCATATCTTGTTTTATGTGTTGGTGCTGGAATCGATGCTTCAAGTATAATATATTTGTGAATGATTTGGTATCTACTTTTCAATTTTAACCATAGTCCAGCCATTGTCTCCTCTTCAACGACTTCTTTGAACACTTCATCTTTGGAGATTATAGCATATAAGATTTCCTCGCAAACCCAAGCCTTCAATATATCCAATTTTTAGGACATACAATTGTTCTCTTTCGTTGGGGTTACTTACAAGAGATATATATGTAATAAAGTAAATCGATTTTGACTTAAACTAGTATTTTTATGATAATTAGGTCAGGCTAATATATAACCGAGGTTCTAAGTCGATTTGGACTTGAAATGGCGTTCTAAGTCGATTTGGACTCACTCTTCTAGATCAGACATATATACTTGACAAGTAGTCATTCAGATAACAAGTTAGCTCGTTGATCTGGCCCCCTCAAACACCAAAAGAATCAATACTCCGATTGTTAAGACCAGTATTTTCTTCTCATGCTCAATGCTCGAGCTCGGCTTGCACAAATTCGAAATTCTTGGAGCTATATTAGGTTGGGATCTTCCATTACCTGAAAAATAATCAAATTGAATTAGTCCCAAATAAATAGTGCACAAAATAAATTTCAAGAGAAATAATGGAAAATCTTTCCTATTCCTTTCCGGTCTGCAATACCTATTGAAGGTTTTTGAGAACTTTTGAAAACAGACTCTTGCTGGGTTGTAACTTTAAGCTCTTATATTGGATCCAGGTAACCGGACAACCCAAAATAGACTTCTCTCTTGTCTATAAAACTTGAGAACGAGGACTCCTACAGTCCATCAATTTCCACAAGGGACACACCTGACTAAGAGCTCAAATAATGAGTATTACCTAAAGGTGACCTTCCATATATTCATAGGGTAAATGAAACAATGGACTGTTAGATTACCAAATAAATAGCAGGAGCAAACTGGGTCACACCCAGAACCTTGCTAATAAGCATAGCAGGGGTCCAAAAATAAAGCCCTAAAACCCATTGGTGAGCTGCATTCAACCAATATCGTGTGTGCACTTCATCTCGGGACTAGCATCCATGAAATCAATTGCATACTTGCTTCGCTATCTATGCTAATTTTATGTGAGGGCATAATAACTCATCAGTATGAAGTGTAGCATATTAACTCATCAAAAACTTTGGCAGGTTTTTGCTTGATTTTTCAACTTCCAAGAAGCCTTTAAGATACATTAGCATGCTCTTACTTGAGGAGATTGATATGCTCTAGCTACCTGAGGAGTCTTAACATGCTTCTATTGGAGAAGACTTTGGCATGATCCAGTCTGAGGAGTCTTGGACATGCTCCTATTTGAGGAGTTTTTGATTTTAAGAAGCCTTTACCATGTCTATAGATGTGCTTCTTTGTGAAAAGCCTTGGGAACGGGTGAAAGCTGGACTTCTATTAGAACAATAAGGATCCTCTTCTTTTCTTCCTCTTCTTTCCTTGATTTTGGCTCTTAGCTATCAATAAGGGTGTAAAAGAGCCATAAGCAGCACAAAATTATCTTCAAGCTTGAAATGCTTGCACAAGCATAGTTTATTTACTATTATTTCGAGCTTAATTCAAACCTAATTTTCAATTAAGCCAAACACGAGTCTAATTGAGCAGCTTATAAATCCTTAGTCAAGCCAAAAATTAATTCAAGCTTCAACCAACCTTTTGTTCAAGCTTCGTTGGAAGCTTGATTTCAAGCTTAGTTAATCTGAATTAGTATTTAAGAATTTCAAACATATGCCAATTAAAGTGTCAATAATAAAATAGAAATTTAAAAATGTGCTAGAAAAGCTATTAACTTTGCTACTCTATGGAAAAATGAGCCTTATTGACCCGAGTTTGAATGAGCCAAGCTTTTTTCCTTTTTTTTTCCTGCTTGGTTAGAAATTATTTTTGAGCCTAAAATTGCTGGTTCGAGTTTGGCTCATTTAGTATAAAATCGGGATTTTAGGTTTAAATTCTAATTTGTTTGAATGTTTTCATGGCCCATTTAAATTTAAACTTAGGAAACTGATAATGATAAGGCCTTCTGAATGGATGGATTTAGGCTTGAACATTCTTTCCGTTGACCTTCTAATTTAAGACCGACCTCTCTATTTGGAATTGGTGTACTATTTTGAATGTAAAACCAAACTCTCCAAGTTTATCATTATTTTGGTTACACCTACATCTGTGAGATGGCTAGCCATGGGCATGATATAATTTGTTATATAATAGATCTGAGCCATGTATGGAATAGAGAGGAGCTCTTAAAAATAGATTAGCTGTTAAAACTAAATTTTAAGCAGGATGGGGGCTTCAGAACCAAGATGGTAAGTTGGGAACTTATGGAATTAATTAAGGTATTTCAACATCTTGGTCCATATTATAAGAATCTCAATATCAAAATATCAGCAAATTTAGCAAAGTCAAACGTAATTATCACTTTTTTCTTTTTTAAGATAATAATTTGAAAATTTATGGAATTAGTCAAAGTATTCCAAGATCTTGGTTGATATTACCATAATTGTCATATCAAAATGTTGTAATTATCATCTTAAGACTTTAATTTTACTATTCCATGACTAAAATATTTATTTAATATCAAAAAAAATATATATTAGAAAGCTCTAATTGTAACAGTCGTTGATATCAATTTATATCGATTAAATTAATAAAAAATCAAGATATTAATGCACCAAACTCGTGCTTTTGACCAAGAAGAAAACCTTGTCTAACAATTCGATACAAGTACAGCAGAGGCGAATCATGCATTGAATATTTATGTAATTATAAAGCACCAATCCCTAGTGCCATATTTCACAGTAGCCGCACATGGAAAACGTTTTATATCCAAAGACTGCTTAAAAAAAAAAAAAAAGTCTTTTACATGCATACAATTTGGCCAACCATGCGTAGCCACATCAGCATGTAAAAAGCATGGCTCAAAATAATTGGCTAAAAAAAAATCCGATTACTGAACATAGATCTGCCACGTCAGCAGAAGAAAAGTAGTTTCAACTGGATACGAATCCAAGTCTTCGCTGACTGCTTATAATTCGGTCAAACTTCTTCCAGGTTTCATAGAAGGGGACGAGAAGAAACCACCCCGCTTCCACGCCCTTTCTTCCCTCCTTCTCCTCCTCCAACTTCTTCAGCTATAAATACGAAGACTCCCTCTCCCTGGCAAGCAGCACAGAGAAAGAGAGAGAGAGAGAGAGAGCAGAGATGGAGAACTCCGCCACCCTAGAGATCACAATCATCTCCGCCGAGGATCTCCGGCTTAGCCACCGACCGCTCAAGAAGAACGCCTTCGTGACGGTACGCTCGACGAGCACCTTGAACGACGGCGGCGCGTCGTCGACGAGCCTCGACCGAGATGGGGGGAGCTATCCGCATTGGAACGAGAAGCTCAAGGTGGCTCTGCCGGCCTCGGCGCGCTCGATATCGGTGGAGGTTTGCTGCAAGACGGGCACGGGGGTGAGGCTGGTGGCGGTGGCCGCCATCCCGGTCTCGGACTTCTGCGAGCCGGCCGGCTACTTGCACTTCCTTAGCTACAGGCTGAGGGAGAGGGATGGGGAGCGCAATGGGATCATTAATCTCTCTGTGAGGATGGAGGGTGCAGGTCCTTTTGGACGTCGAGTGCAGCGGCCGCTGGCGGCGCCACCGACGATGTGGGCTAAGGGTGAGGAGAGGAGGAATTATGGAGTGGCCGTGGGACATCCGGTGGGTTATGGATACCGCGTCTACTGATGGATGGGTTACAGTCTCATTAGTTTGCTTAAGAATTGTTTTCTTTTTCAGTTCTTTTTTTTTTTTTGGAAAGAAAAGATTCAAAGGGCACAGTCATGAAGATGTAGAAATTATAGAAAGATTCTTTTATTTGTTATCCAATTCTTTGTTACAATGGATTTGCATCTTTGTATACATGTATGTATGCATATGTGTGATATAAATGAATGTATATGCAAATAAGAAATTAAGAGGAAAGAAAATTGGCAGAGAGCTACTATATTTAATTAGAAATCTTTTGGCATGAAGTATTTTCTTTTATTTCCTATAATATGTTTTGTTGTGCATCATTCAACTTTTCTATGGAAATTTTTGGATAATTAAGGACCAATCAACTAGTAGAAAACAATGGTTTCAACCTTAATAGATCAAGATTCTTACTGTATTGGAAAATAATGCATGGTGTAGAATTATGGTGCTAGAAATACCTAGAGGATCATGCAAAATAAAGGATGCATGTTAAATAGGAAAGGAATCGAGCTATAGCAAAGACTTAGCATCAACATTGGATGATTAGATGCAATTAATGCGCAGCCATGTGCAGGTTGCTTATGTTAGCATATATGCATCCATTGCCATGGAATATGCTTCTGCTTCCTAGCATCATGCAGGTCCTGTTTTCTAATTATAGTTGTCACCATGAAAATATATATATATATATATATATATATATATATATATATATATATATATATATAGGAACAAACGTAGAAAACTTTGTTGCAATCAAGACAGTAGGAAATCAAAAAGAAATCAATGAAAAACTAAGCCTATTCAAGCTTCCTGGTGGAGGCAACTCAACAATTATGTTTACATTTTAGTTGGTTATCATAAATTTTACTCACACCTAGTTAGAAAATTTAGTTATTGGTCGAAACTTAACTTTTGTTTAGTTAGCAAATTTAGGTATCGGTCAAAACTTAACTTTTGTTAAGATTCACTTTTTTTTTTGTTTCAATTGTGTGGTGGATTGTTATGAGTTCACATAGCATTATATCCTGTAATGATCTGATTGATCAATTTTAGTGCTGCTATAATATCAAAGTTGCTAAAGATGATGACGGATATTTCAAGAGAGATGAGAGAGAAGAGAGAATAAAAAAATTTATCTTTACTACATGTAAAATGCTCAATACTTTTTCTGTATGAGATCTTTTAATAGTTCAAAATATTTTTATGATGAGTTTGTTTTTAAAAATATATCTGCGAAGTTTCATTTTATCATACCTAAAATATGCTCTTAGGTTAATCGAAAATCCACCAATTGCTAATCCAATTTCTTAGGCCAAGTTTATTCCGAAAAGATATTACAAAGTTTCATCTTATTGTGCCAAAAATATAGTAATGAGTTGGATATAAAATTACATTGATCCAACCGTACTACTATTTATCCAGGATGATCCATTGAACAAAAAAAAAATTGAAAGTATTCTTAATAAGAGTGAACGATAGATGGTTCTGAATTATTACAATATTCTCATGTTATTTATCACATGATTGCTTAATAATATTATTATCTTTTTTTTTAATGTTCGACTTCCAAATTTATCAAAATAATTTGGATTTCGCTGCTTATAGTGTTCCGGTTCTCAAAATCTTCTTACAATTAACTCTCATGGTTTATAGGATTCAATCTGAATTTTTTGATATTTTCTCCAATAGATAAAATATAAAAAATCAGAATTACAGCTTTAACATATGAAGGTAGATATTGCATCACATGCGCACGAAGAAATTAAAGCCGGTAGTGTCATTATTCTAGTAAGATTGGTGAAAATCTGTTGGGTTGAAATACTAGTTGAGCATTCTAAACTTGTTTAACAACTGAGTGCGATTCAAATTTTAGTAGTTTTGATCTGGCTTGAACTTTTCCAAATGAAGATTTGAGAAAAAAAGGGAGAAACCCTCATGCACAACCATACACATAATTAAGAATACTGTGGAATTTATATACTTCAGTCCAAAAGGGCGATTCAGGTTAGAGTTGTCCAGTTAGGAAATCTTCTCAAAGTACTAAACATTAAAAGATAACATCTGACTGGTTCATTAGCCACAAAAACAAAGCATGAAAAGTTATTTTGATTATGGCTGAAAGTCATATGACCATGTAGAAAAGAAGCTGAATCTGTCTCTTGAACCCAATACCAAGCAGACAGCTGCGATTTGAATAACAAAGCACCCAGATCTTAGTATCTCTACTATTAAAATATGAACTCGAGCAGCAACAACTCCAACCTCGAGTTCTGCTCATTTTCTTCTTCCTTCTCCGTCAACATGTGTGAATTGGGTTCCACTCCACTATGGGCCCCAGCTCCAACTTCAACTCTCCCCAACTTTTACTAAAATGAAAGCAAGTGGAACAAGGCTCTCAAGCAGACGACTCCAGAAGGGCCAGTTGGAAGCCAGGCAGTCAACTTCTCCTGAGATTATTACTATTTGAAAAGTTCAATTAAATAGGATTTAGATAAGGATCGGATGTATACAGGAGAGGACTAGTATGCCCAGCAAAAACACATGAAACACATGCATAGGCATGACATCTGTTTCTCTGGTTTTAGCTGCTGACCAACCTGATTTGATGGATTAAACTGAAGCATGACATACAACACTCATGCATAGGCAAATTCCCCATATAAATATAGACCGTTTTGAGCACATTCAATTCACCCTTGGACAAAATTCATATTTGCAAAATTGAAAAAAAAAAAAAACAAATAGCCATCTTTTAGGAACTCAGAGTAGAAACATCTGAAGACAACATTCGTTTGATCAATAGGGAACTACATGAATACATATGTGAAGATATCTCCAGTACAAATTATTACTGGCAATACACTTTCCCTAGTTCAAAGGGACGAATATCTAAAATCGCACATGAATTTCTCAAGTTGCGCTGCAGTCGGAAATGAGACATGATGCTGGATGACAGCAAATAACAATTCTTTTCTTGACAAACAGTTCACTCTCCTTCACTGAGGATTGGAACAATCAGTGGCTTCAGCTGTGCAAGATATACAATTGCCCACCTAACAAGAAAAATATAATGAAACAAATGTTTAAATCAGAGCAAATGACTTAATAACATAGTTGTTTAGGAAACATTCCCCATTTTCATGTGAAACTAGTTTGGTGAACTGTTCCTTTTCTCAAGAAGAATTTTCAGATTCAGCAGTTTTTCAGACTTTCAGTCAAAAATTAGAAAAGTAAACAAATTCTAGAAGAAACTAAAGTAAGCCATGAATATTATGCAAATTTAATGTATTGAATATTTCGGAATCACTGGATGTATGGTTTTAGTATAACTGGATCGAAAATCTGAAATTTAAATAATTAAATTAAAAAAACATTAGAAATATGAAATAATTTTGTTACACATCAAGTTAAAGTGTAATATGGTGTTTAATTATTTGATAGAAATCTAAATTCTAATAGATAACTATGTATATTTGAAAAAATAACAATATATCAATATCAACATAATATGTAGAAATTATAATATAGAGAATTTGCAAATGCAACTTCAATTAGATCTACTTCTTTATAATATTTGAACTCAAAAAACTCATGGATCCAACCTCAAAACATATGAAAGTACTCTCAGGATAAATAGAGGGGAAATAAACACTTTTTCTTCCTTTTCCTTCTATTTTTTAATTTCCCTTTGAATTTCCAAAAGCTGCAGTCTAATGTGCTTCCAAGGTTCTAGAAAATTGCGAAACATCTCTACTTGATCTTGACGTTCTTTTAGAGGCTGCATTTACTGTTCATCATTAGGTAGCACTTCTAAGTTATAGATTATCCATCCTTAATTGTCGCCCCCTCAACCCACTTTCAGCCAGAATTCTTCCCATCCTTGTTCTCAAATATATATTGCTTTCTCATCTTTTCCCTTCTAATCTTTGATATAATTCATCGGGTAGAATTCCTTTTTTTTATCATACATGCATACATATATTTATATGTATGTATACGTATTTATATATACATATATGTATATGTATGTATGTATATACATAAATGCTGCATCATGCTACAGAAGAACAGCATACCATTGCAGCATAAATCAGCCATCGTGTAGCTGGTGGTCTTTGAGGAAAAAGATTCCAAAAGGGAGATTTTAGAAAGTTCGCAATGTGAGGGAAACCACAGTTCCTAAAATCCAAGGTTACCGCAAGGAACCTCTAAGGAGGGTAGCAATATCCCATATATAAAAATGAACATTAAGGAACCTTACAGTCAACTCCTAGCGTGAAGCTGATACACTGACCGTGCCATCTTTGTATAGCATGTCCAAGCATCCAAACAGCTCCTAAAGATATTGATCCTTCAACTCGGATGAAAGGGTGTGGATATTGAAATTTATGAACAAGAGCTGCTCAATTGATTTCTAAACCTAGGGTTTTACATTCGCTATGTTGTTCAAAAGTTTGCATCAAGATATTTGCAGAAATGAAGGCAAAGGTGAAATCCTCAATGATACATTCTTTACTACCATTTAGCGATCATTTGTGAAATCAAAGAAAAATGTGCTAGTAAAACATTCATGAAATTATCTCCTATAAAACGCTTGTGCAAAAATCATGTGCCCCAGAATCTGCAAGCAACTAAAAACTTAATCTTATATAAAATCAAAATTTGAATATTAACGTGGAGCATATTTCAAATACAGGAACAAATCAAGGAGTTTGGGATTTATTTAGGGAAGGTGGGAGCCAAGTGCTTATACTATTTAATCATATCAAAAACTTTGGAGGATATACGAATATTAATATAATATAAAGAACATTGTTAGTCATAGGATGTAAAAAACTTTATAAACCCCTGCACCCATAAGGCCGTAACCAAGAAATTCCATGCAATTTGCTAAGTGGGAAGTGTGGCACTAGCAGAAGTAAATCCAACGTCAATTCAGCAAACCTCTTCAAGGCAACAAACAATGGGAAGCAGAGACCACTGGGTTTCATTAAAAACCATGGCCTAGAAAAGGGCCTTCGGTGTTGGCCCCCAAGGAAAAAGCTATCTATAATGGCAAAGTCTAAGAGTCCAGTATGTATGTTCAACTCTGGGACCTTCCCTGACTACCTTAAAACTAAGCTGCCAAAGCCTATGATGCCATCTCTTGGGAACAAAGAAAGAACAAAAAAGGGGAGAGTCCAGCAGATGCACATGCATCGCATGTGCTGGGCTATAGTTAGAATGATGTGGAAGAATATATTGAATATTGAACTTAAGCAAATGCAAACAAAAAAAATGCGAGAACTTACATCATCCAACAACACATTATCGCTGTGACAACCAGTGTAAAATGGAACCTGCACCACCAATTTGAATCAGTCATATCCCAATGAATTTGGAAAACTTCTTCTGAAACAACCAAAACTATAGAAATGTTTGCCAAAGATGTTCAAGAGTAGTGGTTTCCAAAATAAATCACAAAATACACACTGGAGCTGCTTGACAGGAGTAGATTTCAGAATAACTGGCACAATCCTCCAAATATGGTCATTTAACCATAACCACACACCACAACAATCCACAAATTTGATGATCTAAATATAAATTTATTATTAAATTTTTCAGGTATGCTGATATGATAAATCTTATGGAAAGTATTGGCTTATAAAATTAGTCTATTTTGGAAAAGATTTCAGGCATCAAAAGGCCTTACATGAGACTATAGCATATCATTCTATATTTTGATCACTTAATCTGGTTACCAGTGGTTACAATATTTTTATTTCGACTCCGTAGTTCAAAAACGCTTCAACAATCAAGTCATTTGGTAAACATTATAAAAGCATGGTCTTTCATTTTTCATTTATTATGTCTCCTCCTCATGATAGTTCTATTGCTGCAATTATAAGACTTATCAATTTGTTTATCATAGCTCCAATCATCTTCTTAATGGACCAAATCAGTTGAGGCCTTCTGCAAGATGTGACTCTGGATTTTATCCAAGTAAAGAGATGTAGTGCCTTCAGCTATCCTTTTAACTATTTTCAAAAAAAAAACAGCAAGTCTTATAGCCGTGTTCCTTATTGGAAAGCTTATCCTATATTAAGAACAATATTGTCTTGATGCATCAACGTCGGTGCTCGAATGGGTCAACATCCAGATACTCTATCAGGATGCCTCTAACCCCCTTTTAATTTTATTTTTTGTCTCTTATTGTTTTAGTTTTTTCTGGTTTTCATGGTTCTTAAGATCTTGTTAGCCTCTTAAATACGTGCAATGACTGAGCGCCCCTTCTTGCAAGGTTTTAATGAAATTTTCTTCTCTGTTAATTTCTTTCTCTCTTTCTATCATACCCTCTCTAAGCTCCCTCTCATGACTAAATGAACAAGACAAAAGAAAGCCACAAGAAGCTCTCCTTTTTTATGTTCATGGACCTGACGTCCCAACTAGTGAACCAGCCAGATCCAAACAGTACCAACCAAGACAGCCTTGACATCTCGATTCAAGAGAGAACTAGTGCCCTGGATGTATCTCGAGTACCATTCTCCCATCAGAATAGTCTGTTACCAACATCTTACTGGTCATGTCAGGATGGGAAGCCTTGCCTATATTGGTACATTGTCGAAAGGTTGATTATTTTTGTGATTAAATAAGTAAAACATCAAGTCATGAACTTGTTAGCTCATCAAGTTGTTATTTTATGGGCATGACCTATTTTTTTCGTAATTGTTAAGGTTAAGGTTTAGTTCTACTATCCCTAGCTCAAATTCTTTCTTCAAGTCATCCATGACTATCCTTGTTAATCGGGCCTGTACTTCAGATGTTAAGCTCCCACAAGATGGTACCATTTATCATTACAAGTGGCTTAGGATGACTCCTATCTATTAATTTTCTCCCAAGTTACTCATGCTAACCATGTCTGATAACTTGCAGTTCTATATCCAAAGTGGCAAAGTGCACTTCGCTTGGAGCCTTGGGCTCTTTAGCAGACATGCTCGGGGCCTTGTTCCTTATCTAAGTGTTAGTCTTTTATCAACTGCAAGAGAGTATACAAAGTTCTGACACACTTCAATCATTTAATGAAATGAAGAAAATCTCATCTACCCTCTCAAGGATTCATTCAAGAGTACTATGACAAGAACTTCACCCATTTGATGATGCAGTGTTACTTGGACGCTCTCATTCATCTTCAAAAATTTCTCTCGACACAAATCTACAAGATGGATAAACGTCAAAAACTTTACATACCTATTAGAATCTTGGACTCTGTATATTTAAGAATGGTTGAAAGTCAAATTCTTCGAACACTTAGTCTGTCTCAAATTAATCTTGTAATGATTAGAAGTGGGATCTAGTTATTTTGGATGGGGGCATTAAACATGGCAAAATTTCATAAACTTAAAATTCATGTTTCATATTGAAGATCACTTTCAAATTCTACAAAACATCACTAAAATTACTAGCATTATACCATTTTCACACACTTTTTACATATGAAATAAAGAGCAACACTGCTATGACTACTTGAGTAATCAATTCTGAATAAGTTAGCCCTACCATCAAAACACTTTCAGTTATATGCTAGCTAAAATGACTTCACAAATATTATTTTTCATATTTTCTATTCTAGAACATGAAATGACTGATTATACCATTTAATCGAAATCATTGATTTTCTCCTATGTATCGGCGTATCATGTATTTTTTCTCTTGCCAAGTATGATACTTGGATACACTTTTGAAGCTGATTCTCATGTCCATGTCCATCCAACTTGGTGGTAAAGATGACTACAACTTACCTTACGTGTAGTTGTCATATTTGTGCTGAATTCGTCATTCCAATTGATGTGAAGTGTGCCTTTATCATGGTGACTTTTATGGATCTAAGATGCAACACCGCCAAGTGTCCTTTGTCCTTATGAAACCATGTACGTGCTCAAGTAAGTTTGTGTGCCTTGTTTGCTTTCAGTGAGTCATCCTTCATTGTTCGCTTGACATCATTCTTCTCCAACAAAATAGCAATTACTTTTGTTATTCTCACAAAATATTCGTTCATTAAGATAGCTATAGTCCGACTCAATGTCAATGATAATGCTTCCATTGATGCACATTTGAGGCAATTCTTTACATTTTGAGAAAAGATTTGGCATCTTTTACTAACTTTTGGGTCTTAAGCTTGAATGCTATCTCCAAAGATACAAGTCCTTTTCTTAACAGAAATAATAACTATCACTACCAAGTGATGCCACCATGGTCTGCTGTACCGGTCCGTACCGGCCGGTATGGGCCGATACATACCAGAGGTCATCTAGCCTCATCACCTTCTCTCAACGCCATGTTGCATATCCCAATGTCGCTATAATGATACAAGATTTTTTTTGATAAAATGATCCAAGCTTTCACATTGCTAACAAACTTATTTTGACAAGTAGAAGGAGCATATTAGAATCAATTGCGACTTCATCCAACAATTCCACCATGGTGTTATAACTTGCATCTAGTCTTATGAGTTGCTAACAGACCTTTTAAAATCACTATTGCAAACTAAGTACCCACTAAGCACTCGATTAATTTCTAACGAGGCAACAAAGGAGATATCAGATAAACTCGGAGTAGACATATTAGATAAGCACTCGATGACTAAAAGGGACAAGAGGAGTCTCCCGTCTTGCTACAATGTTAAACCATTGTGTTGATGGATTGTTTCTAGTCTAAATTCTTCATTGTTAAAACCTTCAACCTTTTCAATTTTTCTTTTCCATATAATTGCCTTCATGCAGCTCCTTTTAGTTTTCCCATGCAAAAACGAATTGCCTCAAAATCACTTGAGAGCTACTTATAGCTAGTTAGCTACTAACCAAGCCACCAAATCATAAAGGCTTGTCTCTAGTATGATATATTAGAAGAAATCCTCCCCTTGGTAGTTTATGAGTAACTCATAAAAGTTACAAGAATATGCAAACAAAATAGAAACTAACTATCCAAAGAGGGTCAGCAAAAGCTGTACTATCAAGAATGATGCAGCAATAAGTTCATTCAAACAAGTTTAAAGTTAAAAAATGCCAAAATAGGAAAGATGGCTTATGTATATGTTGAAGAACAATTGAGTTTTCTTAGTTTAAAAATGAATGCAAGGAAATTTTATTTCGTTAGACAATACAGCTTGATATAATACCAGTACTAAAATATCAAAGGATGGGATACAATTTTGATGGTAATAATAACCATTGTAGTCTTATGTGATAATATTTCTTTTATATTTTTTAGGGCTGATCTGAAAAGACATGACAAAAATGAAAAGTTTACCAGGATATCGATATATCAGTTAAAGAACTATCCAGTTTTCTTAGTTTAAGACTGAAAATGAAGATGTTTCATCTTGTTATATCAAACAGCTTGATATGATGTCTAATAACAAAATATCAGCAGATAGGACACCAATTTGAGGTAAAGCATAACCATCATATTCTCATATGATAATATTTCTTTACAGATTTTTTTGAAGGACTGATCTGAAAAGACATGCCCACAACAAAAGGTTTGGTATTTAATGTATTACATCTAGGGAAGTTCAGGTCCAAGAAACTATCAGAAATCATAAAAGAACAAAACCATGAAGCCATGTCACACCTTAATTTTTGTGCCCTCATTATTGCAATTCCATCATAGAATTCTCTAAGGAATTATAGTTTATGTTTAGGTACAATAACGGCTCAACCTCAACTGATATCAAACCTTTGTTCATACCGAATGGTCGACCAATCTATTCTTCATTGCCCCTCAAACATGGATTTGTACTTACACAAGCAGCATGAGATTTCCCATGTACAACTAACTCATATGGCATTCCAACTTATATGGTCCAACTCATAATCCTCTACATATTCCAAATTTCTCAATGACAAATGCACTGTCGCATATCCCTCACACGCCTCCCCCAAACTCACCAAACTTTATGGTGTCTTCATGGGAAATCAATATAGTTAACTTCATCAAGAGCTTTGCTAGAAGCTGAATTAGAGTGGGCCACTTGATGGGCTATTTAAATTTATGTCAGTATTTCATGTTATAGGCATGTTTTTTATCCTTAAAATTCATATAGAAGGATAAAGTGCCAAACATGTATTGCAAAGAGTACAGGTATACACCTTCCCTCCTTATACCTTTCCCCCTCTGTTTATTTTTGTTTTACACTACATTATTCCATCCATTTTGACGGTTCTTCTATACGTGCATCTTTTCTAGTTATTTTTTAGTTCTTTCTGTCAGCAATTTCACCATCTTCCTTTTATATCACAAAATGTATTGTTGCTTCTCTTTGTTGAGAACTCTATCTTTTAGAGGTTTAGTTTTCCCAGCTTGATCTTAGTTTTTTCATTATACATATAAACCAATATCTGATCTCATTTTTTTCAACTATATTATATGTCTTGATGCATGCATTTTTTTCATTGGTTCAGTTTCACTTCATACTTGATGCACAAGTAGCTCTTGCATTGCTCATTTATACCTAACTGTAACCAAGACTGATACATTCATTAATTACACATTTCATTGCTTCAATTTTCCTTGACACATTTACTATCAGTCTACGCATCACCTTATTTCTACCAAGAGAACCATGTGTTTGATAATTTACATGAGTATTTTTCATTATATCGTGACCTCTGACAGGTGCACCTCATTTATCAAGGAAACATTTTGGGATCTGATCTACAGGTTCAACTATAATTAGCATAATCTGTACTGGAACCTCATCCACTAAATTGACCATCACAAATTTGTCAAATAATTTGAATCAACTCACAGTGTAGAAATACAACAAACAATCCCTGCTTACTTAGGGCCTGTATTGTTGTTGTTTTTGTGTTTTTGCATCCCTACAAATTAGCAAGATACCATATGGAGATTGACATTGCAGATAACATTTGCACAAAACTTCTACCTTTCCTTGTTTTTATTTTCAGTTTTTTCTGAAAGAATTGCTACCTGAAGCTCTAAAGTTTTTGCCAAAAAAAAAAAAGTCTAATTCGATTTTCTTCTTCGATTTTTCAAAACAAAAACCAAAAAAACAAAAGAGATACCAAACGGGCCCTTAATGATTCAGAAATTATATGCCCATAGTTTCAGTCCTTTTTCTCTCTCTCTCTCTCTCTCTATATATATATATATATATATATTGATGTGGGGTCGGAACCCCGACACCAGCCCGCATACCGGACGAGCAGGGAAAGCATCCGCGTCCTCCCCGAGGTATTGTCCGCTCTGGGATTGCCGCTTCGGGTCTGCGGGAGGTCGCCCAGGGCCGTGGCCCAATGACAGTCCCGAGCCCTGCCGGCGCGGGGGTCCGCGGAGGTTGCCCCCTACCCTCACGGTTTTGTCCCACAAAAGGGCCCTCGGTCGTGAGAGAGTGCTGGAGCAGCTCAGCTCAGAGCGAATGTGGTATTGTCCGCTTTGGGAACCGTGGGCGCGGAGCTCACACGGGGGCGGACCCACCTGCAGGCGCGGAGCAGCTGGACAGGTGTCCCTCACGGTTTTGTCCCCCCTTAGGGGGGCCCTCTTTTACCTCCAGCCCGTGGGCCTTCGGTGAGAAGAGATATTTGCACCCCCCATTTAAGGCACAGACCTTTCCGCTGATTACCCGATGTGGGACTAAACTGGGAACCCCATCCCACAACACAGCCCCCCGAGCGGGAAGGTCTGTGCGTGGCCGGGGCCCTTCCTCTAGCGCCATCTGATGCGGGGTCGGAACCCCGACACCAGCCCGCACACCAGACGAGCAGGGAAAGCATCCGCGTCCTCCCCGAGGTATTGTCCGCTCTGGGATTGCCGCTTCGGGTCTGTGGGAGGTCGCCCAGGGCCGTGGCCCAATGACAGTCCCGAGCCCTGCCGGCGCGGGGGTCCGCGGAGGTTGCCCCCTACCCTCACGGTTTTGTCCCACAAAAGGGCCCTCGGTCGTGAGAGAGTGCTGGAGCAGCTCAGCTCAGAGCGAATGTGGTATTGTCCGCTTTGGGAACCGTGGGCGCGGAGCTCACACGGGGGCGGACCCACCTGCAGGCGCGGAGCAGCTGGACAGGTGTCCCTCACGGTTTTGTCCCCCCTTAGGGGGGCCCTCTTTTACCTCCAGCCCGTGGGCCTTCGGTGAGAAGAGGTGTTTGCACCCCCCATTTAAGGCACAGACCTTTCCGCTGATTACCCGATGTGGGACTAAACTGGGAACCCCATCCCACAACATATATATATATATATATATATATATATATATATATATATATATATATATATATATATATATATATATATATATATATATATATCCGTTTGAAAAAGTGAAACATTTTGCGCATGGATGCAAAAACCTAAAAACAATAAACATCAAAGATTGCAAGATGCTGATAAATCCAAAATTCAAAGACTATACCATAAATCTCTACCAATTATTATCCAAGTCCAAAGAAATTACAACGTGCCATCAGATCGCCGCTTCCGGCGATCGAGACACAAAAACAGAATTTGGATCACAAAGACACGCCGGAATCCGAATAAGAATCAAAGGTTTCGCTCGGATTTTGTCCTCCAAAATCCTAATCCAAGACAAGACAAGAGAGCGGGAGAGAATAGAGACACGTACAGATTGGTGGAGGGGCCGCCGTTGCAGCAGAGGCGGACGGAGAGGGCGGCGACGACGCCCACCAAGAAGAAGATGAGGGTCGTCACCCAGAAGCCCATCGCGATTGATTCGGACGAGACCACGGAGATCTCCCACCTCTCGGAGCGGCGACGAATCCGATCGGAAAATTTTCCAGGGTTTGAGGTCTCAAGTGCTGGTTTCGGGAAAGAATTCGGGGAGGTCAGCCTTGTTATGGAATTAGAGGTGGACGCCTACTTGCTGTTTCTCGCCAAACATCACACAGCCTTACTTGCAAATGACCAGATGACAACTAGGGGTACACGTGCTTCCAACTCAACCCTAATAACCATGTCATATTGGCAATTGAATAATGTTATGGAACGTACCCTGTTACCCTCATTTGCCATCTTAATCAATAGAACTCCTTCCAACTATTTCCAATCTTCTGTTGGGGTGCGGCTAGATTGTTCTTCATCATCCTACTTGTATGCCCTATCGAGAACGTTAAAAGTGACGGTAGAGGATAATTCATTTTCTATGTATCAGTTTGGCCGAACAAGAATATCTATTTTTCATCTTCTATTTACCTATGCTTGCATATTATTTGCCAAGGCCACTATGTCCAATGCAAGAACTTTATTGGCAATACTTATTGTGTAATTTCTAGGATAAACTCGGAGAAATCTATGGTAAAATATAGCTCAAAAGTTAACACTCTTATTAGGCAACACATCAAAATTACTTGCACATTAAGTAGTTTGATAGCGCATCAAAATCACTTGCACATTAAGAAGTCTGATGGCACATGACAATACTTAAAAATTTTATTTCTAGTAAGAGGTTGTCCTCATTGTAGTGGTTTGATACAACAACTTTTGAATCAGATTGGAGGGTTGGAAGTGGAGGGTTTTATCTATGATGGATAGAGTTACTCTTATTAAATCGGTACCTTCTGCACTTTCAGTTAACTTAATTTATCATACTATTATTTTTAGGGAAGTGCTTATAAAGTTTGAGAGTATTATCAGAAATTTTCTTTTGAGGCTCAAATGATAGCTCCAAGAGGGAGCATTTAATTTACTGGGATTATGTTTGTCAATCTATTCAAGATGGTGGTTTGGATATTCCCTCTTTGGTTACTAGAAGTGAGGCTCTTAAGGCCAAATATGATGTGAGGTATCTTTTGATATAGAATGAAGTGAGGCTCTTATGGCAAAATATAGTTCCTAGTCATTGGCATCTTACCCAATATGTACACAAAGTACCTCTCTAGTTTAGAAAAAGATTTGTTCATATGCTTCAATTATTTATTCTAATATTAAATGATGTGTAGAGGATGGTGGATCTATAATTACACTGCAGGATCCATGGTTGTCATGTCTGCCTTTAGTACGATGGTGGACTTTGGTTGTATTTCCACACTTAAAGACACTATAGTTAAAGATCTTATCATCTTTGATGAAAGAAAATTAAATCAGCCAATCATCACTCAAGCCGTCTCAAAAAAATTAGTGGATAGAGTTTTGTCTTCCTATACCCCATGGTGATATTAGAGGCAGATTGGGTTGGGGTCCATCTTTTGATTTGACCACTAAGGTATTTGATCTTTATCGAGTTTTGCTATCCAAACCCCCACTAGTTCAGAATATTATTAAAGTATGGAGGTTAGAGGTCTATCCTAGAGTTGCTCTCTTTATGTGGAAATTAGTTGGCATCGGCTTCCATACAAGGCTATATTATCTCAATGTGGTTTCCACATTTTGAGTTATTGTCATATTTGCCTAAAGGTGGAAGAATCTTTATCTAATGCCATACTTCATTGCAAAATCTATCTACTTGCTTATCTCCGTCCTTGGATGAATTTCTACAAACTATTAAAGAGAGTTTTTTCAATAATGAAAAAAATGTAGAAGCCATTCTATTTTGTTATATTACTTATAACATCTGGATGGCAAAGAATAATCTCATCTTTTAAGGTTAACATAGAGTGCTAGATTAATTTTTCTAAAAAGCTTTCATCTTGGCTTATGAATTCCTTCAGGCAGCTAGTATAGAGAAATCTTTGATAGTACGGACAATTTGTGGCTCTCCTTTTATAGTTTTTATGTCTTCACAAGTAACATATTTTTCTTGGGAGCTACCACCCTCCGTTTCCTCAAAATCAAATTTGATAGCAGTGTACAAGAACAAGGTTCTTCTGAAGGATCAGGCTTTGTTATCAAAAGTGCTAGTAGTCTATTTATTGTAATAGGTGGTGTTAGGATTTTTAATACTACAATTCCAATGCAGAACAGTTTGCAGGCTAGGAGGGACTAAATTATATTATATACACATTGGGGCTTCACAAATTTATTTAGAGGACGACTCCATGATAGTTTTTAGGTAGCTTTCTGATTTACCTCCTATTGATATTAGTTTGTATCCAGTGTTATATGATTGTTGGAGAATGATGTGTTTGTTGCTCTCTATTGACATCTTACATATTTATAAGGAGACTAATAGTATTGTTGATTGGATGGCATCTTATATAGGTAACCACGTGGAATAAACATTATGGGTTTCTTTGGCTGATCTTTCTGTTCAGTTTTTAGATATTTTATTTTTTGATTCTTATGAATGTATTGTTCAGGTTTAATTTAATTTAATGCATTCGATTTACCAAAACAATAATGTTATGGAATGAATATAGTTTCCAAGGGACAAGATAGAGTGCCAGAATGATCCTTCTTGGAGCTTCCATTGCTCATGCTTAGGAGTTCATCCATGTGACTACTTTAAGGGTCCATTGACAACAGGGTTAACATATGGCTCTTTCCATGCAGGTTATGTGTCCTCTTAAGCAATCTTTTATTTTTTAGAGCTATCATCTTTTGCTTCGTCAAGGTCAATTTTGATGGTCATATGCATGAGAGAGATGCTTTTGGTGAAGAAGACTTTATATCACAAGACCTAGTGGCATTCTATTAGCTATAGGTAGAGCCGGAATTTTTGATACGATAGTTTTAATAGTGGAATTGTATGACGCATGCATGGAAGGGATTGTCTTATGCAGTATAGATATTAAGAGCTTCACAAGTTTATTTAGAAGGGGACTCTATGACAAATATTAGATGGTTTTCAAATCCACCTTCTACAAAGGCCAGTTCTCATCCTCATGTATAAGATTATTGGCGGATGATACTCACATTGCTTTTTTTTTTTTTAAGCATCATATATCTACAGAGAAGCTAACAATACAGTAAATTGGATAGCATCTTATGTAGCTAACCATAGTGAGACAAAATTATGAGATTCTACAGCTGATCTATCATCTCAACTTTTGAATATTTTGTTTTCTAATTTCCACAAATACATTTATACTAGAATGATCTCTCTTTTTTGATTACCAAAAAAAATAACGTTAGTTTGTTGTTTAAACACAGGAAGTCATTGCTTAATGTAAGCAATTTTAGATTAAAAGCTTGGGCTAAAAAGTGTAATGGCACCGACTCGAATCCTGGAGCAGTCACGTTGAGCATACAAAATATCAAATTTGAGGTCTGCACTCAATTGCAGCTTGGATCTTGATCGAGCGATCGAAGGTGGGGAAAGCCGCAATCCAAAGTTTTTTTTTCTTTTGCTAAAAACGGAAGTATCATACCAAACATGTACGAATACAGCCAAGAGAGTCAAAATACAAAACATTCCGGAGAGCATTAGGCAACTCCATCTCACCCATCCATAGGTATCCCTCGAATAGTTAGCAACAAAAGAGCCACCCAATCGGCCGTCCTGTTGGCCTCCAAAGTTCATTGACAAATATAATGACCTGGTCCTTTGGCAGGACGTAAATACATGCATCTATCAAATTAAAGTATGAAATGTCTTAAAATTCAAAGCTACAAGGATGATGCTATCATGAGACACGCATATAGGAAGTTACTTTGAGGTGCATTTGCCATTCGGATGATGCTACCTTTAGGAAGCCCGTGCATACATGCATGTAACTATCATCATGCGCAAGCCTAAGAAATAGCATTGACCGAGAAGCTAAACCACCACCTATCCTCCTGTCATGATTCATGTTTCAAGCATTATGTATTTGCTAAAACGGTATTTTCTCAGTACAACGAAAAAGAGATCTTAAGGAAGCGTGTTTCATGCACCAACCTATGCCACCAGACCACGAGAGTGATGGCAGCCCACGGGTACCCAATCTTCAACATTTTTGTCTTTGGGGAGGAGCTCAAGGTAGCTTAAGCTGGTCTGTGTCATGCTCGGCGTATACTACTGACCAACACAATTCTGTTTGAAGGTGACTCGGCTACTATAGGATGCACCGGTGATATGGGTGGCCGCCATCTCCTGTTCTGGGACATCTGGGGAATCGCAAGCGGAGATCTTGCCTTTCGGGCTAAGCATGTCTATAGAAAGACTAATGGAGCTACGGACCGGATGGCTTCTTTTGTGGCCAATCAGTTTGAGAGAATTTTCTGGACTGATGCGAGGGAGCTGCCTAGAGCGCTCCATGACTTGGTTATATTTTGGCTTTTTTGGATGTATTCATGCTAGAATTGTATGAGTCATCTGAATCCATTGTAGTAAAAAAAAAAAAACCTACATAGTCATATACCATGCTAATCACTTCATCGCCTTCCAATGAACCTCATTCATTACGTGCTCGTCACGATGATTAGCCCATAGAAGAAAAAGATGAGCTGATTGGCATAGTGCATGACCATATAGGGTCATGCCGCGTTATAATTTGCCCGTAAGAAAGAATGAGTTATGGACAAACCGCATGAAGGTCCAGGTGGCAATGCCATCATGCATTAAACAGCATTTTTCACACCACACTATAACCTAGTTTCCCTAATGGTGCTCTCGCTGGTATTGATATCTAGCTTCCTATGATGATTAGACTCCAATCAGCTCGAGCAAACTGATCTCTAACCTATACAAGATTAATTGGGTTGTAATATTAGCCAGGTATTTGAACTCGGATAGATATCTAAAAGGAGCTTTATGATCATAGTGTAAGCTCATCATGTTTCATAATTGGGGCAATTTATCAAATAGCTCAGCGGCCACTTACTTTTGGGTCTCGAGCACTAGTATGGAAGGCCTCTGTTTGCTAATAGGGTGGAGAAATTGTATCCTACACCACGTAGCGGTGCACCGAGATAGGCGCTTGATGAATGAGATCCGCAAAAATAAATGGTTGCCATACGTGATCGATATAGTATAGGATATAATTTCCCCATGGACCTTTGAGCCATGTCAATTGCTCAAAATAATTAAAACTGTATTATGCGGCAAGGTGTCCGCTAGGAGAAAGATATAGAGTGGGGCCAGCCTTCTTTATGACCCAATCTATTGGCTTTGGAATTCTGCACATAAAGAAGTAGGAGAGTGGGGAAGCTTGTGAAGCTGGGATGATTGCTAAACAATACCCAAATTTGTTCCCCGCCATTGATCATATATTGACATGGTAGGTTAAGCAACAACATGAATTACTTTTGGATCATTTGATTGTCTGATGCAGAATGGGCCATTGGATCTCAATGGATATGTGTGCAAAGCAATCATGTGCATGGCAAATGATCTCATCACAAAATCCCATCTTCAGCACGTATCTCCATGCATCGGACCATCAAATGGTCCAATTCTCATTGGACTCAATCCCTTTCGTAAGCACAAATGCCACAAAGTCATCTTCAAAGACGCGTTATGAGCATTCAGATGTGCGTAACCTTTCAATGCTACTATGTACCCTGTTGCGCAAAAAACATAATCCAAATGGCGTACAACGCAAAAAATTGAGAGAGGAAGAGAGAGAAAATCAACACAGAGGTTTTACGTGGTTCGGCAATGGCTATAATTTCACTATCTCTCAAAATAATGAGAGTTACAAGATATTTATAGTTAAACCCTGCCTCAGAGTCCCAATCCCTATCAGCATCCCTAGTAAAATAAAACACTACATGATTATTCCAAAGAGAAGCATATGTCATCGCTTCACTCCATTCCGTTAGAATACTAGTATATCACTCAAAAAAGAATACCTTAATATGAGCCACTTACTCTAACATAACCCCCAACCAATATCCTTTATGGTGCATGAGCTGCATCATAGAGTCTCGTGTATTTCTGGACGACCATCAAACAACATGCATCGTATATAATACGATACATGCTTGTAAACCCTCTTGTTTGATAGCCGTCCATCTTTTAATAAAAACCATCCAAAACTGCATAGTACTCTGCGGTGCCATCTGCTTTGGAACGAGTCAAGCTTAGGCCCACAAGCTTTTCCTTTTTTTTCTTTTTTTTTTTGCTAGAAAAAAAGAAAAGAGAGGGGTGAGGAGGACCTCACCCGCGTAGCAACCCCCACTGAGCCTCCTTTCCGCTGGAGAATGTTCGATACAGGTAGACAAATTTACTCATACCCTCTCCATCCGTAGGGGAGTCCCACCAACGTGGCAGTTCCTTCTATATGTAAATACGTCACACCAGCACCATCTAAGTACCGGCGGAACAAGCATTTCCTTTCGTTGCACCATTTCTGCGTGATTTCTTCTCCAAATACTAACCAAACCAGGCGTACCTAAAAAGATAAATGGAACCTGGTCCGAACAAGCTAGGATTGTGCGAGCCAGTTTCCCTCCCCGCAGGTCCCGCCACCTTGACGACAACGAGACCGCGTGGTGGTCTCATCACCGGCCAACAAGAAGCCAGCCCGTGAAGCACGCGCAAGCGAGTCAATCCTCTGCATCATTAATTAACTAGACTAGATTCATTTCCTGATACAACACGAAATCTTTCAGTCATGCAAATTTCCATGACTTAATTTCTAACTGAGATTAAATCAGGGGTCTACTTCCATGTATGCAAGTCAACTATATGTATATGTTCAACTTATTCTACTTCCATGATGTGAAGTAACTTTTGTACAGTTAGCCTTGTCCATCTTTAATTCAAAATATTAGATACTAATCAATTTTGGATTACTGGAGTGGTATGTATGCAAGGAGAGCATATATACATCCATGCATGCAAGGATGTTATATACATCCATGCATGATGGTTGGAACACTAGTGTCCAAACTGCTCATGACAGGATCATGCCCTTCCTCAAGGTTCAGAATGTCTTAAGATCTGAAAGTAGAGGCAAAGGTCTCATAATATGATACAACATTTATTAAATATGCATATTAATCAATATCTGGGGTTATATATGCTGTCCAATAATTTGATATTTTAAGTTGATTGTTGGAAAACAATAGAGTTTAGATCCTACATTTATAACTAAGGAAATTATTTGGTTAGCTTTGGACACAAGTCAAATTTGAACCAATAACTCAAAAGAAAGTGCAATAATGTTTTACATTCATAAATGTATAGATACATGATTTTTAATGATGGTCATTTCATCAACATCTAGGATGTAGATGGATGGGGTTGGACTAGACTATGCTTGATCTGACTCGGTTTCATGTTCGAATGTTGATTTTGGACCAAACCTAAGCTATTGGTTGATTCATTTGGGTTGGATCAGGTCGATGGAAATGGAAAAAATTTTGGATCCACCAGGTCATTCAAGATGGTTTGGGGTCAAGTATGATCCAGTCTCAACCCTAAATGTTAGGGTTTAGGTTGGGACCAGTTTGGGTCGAGCTTATCATTCAGTTAAAAGTTTAGCTATTACAATTATATAGCGAAAACATAATAAGTAGTAATGGATGTAAAATCATTAAAAGTACTTAAAAAACTAAATAGCCAACTAAAACATGAATTTTTATTCAAAAAACTTTTTAATCTGATCTAACAAAGTCATCATTCTATGGATACAAGTTTATAAACTATAATTTTACAAAAATAATTGTTAAGAAACTTGAGAATATTATAAATAAGAATCTACCAAAATATACAATGTACATTTAGGTGAAAGTATATAAGATGAGTGTGGTTGTGGAGGTGAACAAAAAAGGATTACTTTAAATAAAGTTCATCCAACAAATGGAAAAGGTGCGATAAGTGTTTCATGCAATATGGGTTTTAGATTGGGCTGGATTAGGTCAAGGTCGAGTTGAGTTTATTTTTTTGTTGTCCCAAATTAAACCTGGATATAATTTGGCTTGATTTTGGTTAAGTCAGAAAATACAAAATTCAGACTTGACCTAGCTTTTAATAGGTCCAATTTTGACCCCAACCTAATCCATGGAGTTTCAAAAATGGATCAAGTTGGGTCTAATCAGGTTGAGTCACATTTTCACTCGACCAATTTGTAGCCCTATACATATCTAGCTTTTCAGTTTATTACTATTTCTCAAAAAGGTTATGAATTTCATCTTTTGATTTTTGGCATAAACATTAGCCAAACATACCCCCGTCTCAAGATTCATCCTACTAGCAAAAAAAAACTAGGCACTAAAACATCAAGTTAACCCCACAAGAGCCTTAATTAATGGCCAAGCATGACCATTAATTCAACAAAAGCAGTGCATGATAAATTTCGGAATGAATCTACTTTCATTGTGTTCAACTTCAAGTAAGCATCAACATAACCAATGCAATATATGGCTACGGTGGAAGATGTTAAACTGTTAGTGAAATGGCATTATACCTTATTGTTAGCTCAGTTTTTTGCAACAAAAACTATATTGATAAAAGGTATTCGAGTCCTAGTCGAAGTAGGGATCAATTGACAACATTTAGCCACCATTGGTTCAATCTAACAGTTCCTAGGTCACCATTAGATAGATTTTTACACCTAGAAACATCTTATGGTGCGAGATCAGTTCTAAAAGATCTATTTTGGATATTTTTGGGTCCTATTTGAGTTTTAAAGGATCCCAATATTATGTATCAATATAAGGGCCCTCAAACACTAATAACCACCTCATGTATCCTCCTTTTCTGAATGTTTGTAGTTTTGTGTGATCTTTCTTGATGTTCTCATGTGGTGTGACTCTGCTCAATGTGGAGTTAATTAACACTAGTTAGTTTGTGGGATTTAGTTGGTGAGACTCCGACTAGTTATCTTAGTTTAAATTGCTTTCTACTTTTTTGTCCTTTGCCTTCTTACTATCTAGTTATCCTCTAGATAACTTTGTTTCTTTGTTTTTTGCTTTCTAATTGGCTTTTAAATCAAACATTGTAGTTTTGATTAACCTTCTAGCTATTGTAGTCTTTATTTTTCTTACCTCAATGAAGATACTGAAATTTTATTTTATTATTCTTTGTTTTATTATAGATCTCTTTTAAGGCGACAAATGTCTTGTTTGGATTTTACAGGTTTATCTTCATGGTCTGCACTCTACGTTGAACCTTGCTTACAAGCATTTTTAACCTAATACTTCCATAAATCCAAATTACGACAACTTTTTTTCTTCTTGCTTCCATTCACTTACCCTAACCTAATATCACTAGATGAGCGATCCCCACAATACCAGCTTGTATCCATAGACTATCAATTTTATATCTTATATTTGTGGGACGGAAGGTTGTGATAATCAGTCCAGATTAATTGGAAATTGCTTAGAATCATAAAAATACGCAAATGTCATTGCCAATATGAATATTGAATACTCAAATATATAATGGCTCCACTATTGTAAGGTTGTTACATGAAGAGGTTATAGAAATATGCCAGATTTAGAAATATTATACGACTATTAGAAATTCAATTGTGTATTTTAGGCCAAATGAACTTTATACGGACTAACCGATACTTAATAAAATTTTTGTGGATCTTCCATTTTTGCATCCAAAAAAGATAAAAAATAATCAAATCCGAACTTAATCTTGATTGTCTTATTATATTCGAGTTTGGATCTTGCTAGGATTTGATCTAAACTCGACTTGTCTATGCCCATGTAAGCACAAATACTTATTTTGAATAGAGAATGACTACAAAACAACAACAATAGCAGTAGTAGCAGCATTTTCAGATAAAACAGATTGATTTTGCTACGAAGGATGATAATTAAATTCATAAATAATAGATCTTTAGGGTCTCTCACTAACATAATTCATAAGTCTCATCTTGTGTAGACTGTTCATTATGCTATGATTTTTTTCTTTTATTAATCGCAAATCATTGCTATATTTCCAACACAATCAGGTAAGTAGTTTGAAAATGGATAGAAAGACTACCTAGCACACCAAAAGCCAACAAATACATGTAGGACCCACACCAAATTATGCACTCAATCTCCTCACCTCCTAACTCAACTTGTTTGATGCATCTTCCACAATAGAAAAACAAATAAATAAATAAAACTCCAAAAGAAATTGCCGTTCTCCACTTCTCCATAATTTATGTAATCATTTGGTCTGTGGAAAGAATTTTTCCTCACCGAAATATTTTTTTCTAAAAAACTGATTCCTAAAAATATGATACTTGTAAAAATAATTTAGCATATTTGGTTAACCATGGGGGGTAGCATATTTCACAAAAACTTACGTTTAGTTGAGTATCTATTTTTCTAAAAAAATTACATAAAATATCTATTATACTCTTAATAAAAAAAAAGATCTTATAAGAATAATTTTTTAAAAAAATACTAATATCTAATAGGCCAAAAAATAGCTTTTTTTATGTTGCCTATAAATTTTTATTTACCATAAAAAGTAAAAATTTTATTTGTATGAGAATGCTACGAGCCATCTCTCTATTTTGAAAATTTCAATTAAATAATTTTTTATTTTATTTTTCCGTTCATCATTTTTTTTTCTCATTGCATCCTGCGAAACAAACGAGTATTATAAGAATCTCAACTCCGCCTGGTCCTCCCTCTCATGATTTCTCGATTCCTCCTCCCCTCGTAATCTCCTCCACTCCACGGCTCTCATCGCCGCTGTTATCTTGATCATCATGTGCTTCAAGAAGGGCCAGGATGAGCTCACGCTGGAGGTCACCGTCCTCTCCGCCCAGTCCCTCAAGAAACCCTCCTCCTTCCTCTTCCCCCGCCGCCTCCGCCCCTACGCCACCCTCTCCGCCGCCCATGATCACCACCACCACCACCAGCAGCAGCCCCTCTTCCGCACCCGCGTCGATGAAACCGGCGACGGGAACCCCACGTGGCACGACACGATCCGCGTCCCCGTGGACCGCTCCTTCCTCCGCGTCGCCGGCGGCAGGCGGGAGGACGAGGAGGAGGACGCGGCGGTCCACGTCACCGTGCTGTCGAAAAGCCTCGTCGGCGGCCTCACACGGCTGGGGTTCTGCCGGATCCGCCCCTCCGACGTCCTCGACGGCCTCCTGCCGCCGGCCATGCGGCGCCGTCTCAGTTACGCGCTTCGCTCCTGCCGCCACGGCGGCCGCGGCCGCGGTGTCGTCCACTTCTCCGTCCGCCTCGTCGGCCCTCTTTTGAACCGCGCGGCCCCACCAACGCCGCCGTACCAGGGCTGGGGCCGGGTGGCGATCGGGATCCCGGTAGCGGGGGCTGCGTCGGCGAAGGCGTTCCCCGTGGCGGAGTGGGGCCGGGTGGGAGGTCACTTCGACCTACGTGGCGGGCTGGAGAATCGAGACGTAGCATGCTGGCGTTAGACTTAGACTTTTGATGGAAATTTGTTTGACTTGAAGTTCCGTTCCCCATTGGAGGACGGTCGGGTCGGTCGGTCGGATGCTTATCCCTGAACGGGACGTGGAAAGGGTCAAATTTTGGGTGTGTGTCTTTTCTACAGGGTGACAAGTTTGTGCAAGCATATATATATATATAATATATTGTGAAGGTACAGTGTAATAATTAGGTCTTGATCAATCGGGACCCTGCGATCGATGGGCAATCAAGAAACTGGACGGTGATAATGCCCTTTGGTGTTTGTATCCTGTCTCCCAGCTCAAGTCAATCGTTGCAAGAAGAATCATTTCTGGTTCAATAGCTTGGCACCATTTGGAAAACCCAAACATTTCTTGGGGTTTTTTTTTTTGGACAAACCTGTTTTATTCGTTGTTTGCCTCAAACACAAACGGCTTTTTCTAGTGTGCATGGTCAGCATGGATCACCCAAGAAGATTGAAGGTGCCCAGGAGTAACAATTTACTGAAATAAATTTGATTTTGCCCCTGGGATAAATATTTTTGAGAATAATATTAAAAGTGATATCGATCAGTTTATGAAAATAATAAAAATAAATTATCCATGTCAAGCATCTCGAAAGACAATTCCTAGGGTTTGAATAAGCAATACCCATAATGTGGAAAAGTGGTAGTATGACTATAATACCGAGCGTGTGGCACACGTGACTAAGAGAAGATGATGAAAATGATGGAAGAAATTTGATATCATACTGATAGGGGGAGAAATGGATCGTCCAACCCATAACAAAAAGGCCGCTCAGTTTCGACCCAATGAACGTCAACGACCATCAGCTAAATCTTCACTTCGACCCAGAGTCAGCTCGACTTCGGAACTTCTTCGAAAGCTCCACCAACTTTAGATATTCACTGACTCCCCCGACCAAGCTCGGGGTACCTCCAGACATTTGCCAACCCGCCCCGACCAAGCTTGGGGCGCCTACCCCAGCAGTACGCCCCGACTCTCGAGCTCGGGGCGCTCCACCAAGCACGCCTCGGAACCCGGGAAGCCAAGCTACTCCTAGCACCCGCCAAGCTGACCTCGTCAAACGCATGACGCGACTACTTAACGAGCTGGCCTCGCCAACGACCGCACCCATGTGCGGGCCTACGCCCACCTATGTGGCGTACTTCATAACACTACCGTGTCACGTCTCCATAACTGGCTTTCAGCAGTCAAACGACACCTTGACTACTCCGGTCATACCCTACCATGACTGTCAACACCTTACCGTTCTCAAGAATGGGCAGTACCGTACGCCACCAGCTAGCCTAAGCTGCCCGCCATCCAGCTCAAAGCCACGCCCCCTCATGATGAGAGCTAATAGTGTCTCCGCCACCTAGGCCACTCCACCGAGACTATAAATAGCTCGGTCAGGTAACTTCTAAGAGACTTTGGCTAGACCAAATTTACCTTACTCTAACTTAATCATCGGAGAGCCCTCACCGGAAACACCGGTGAGGCTTTGTGCAGGTTCGCGGCCATTGCGCAGGAGGTAGCTTTCATCTTCTCCTTTCAACTACCGGCAACTCCCTCGACTCCACCGGCGTGGTCACTCTCAGGCCAAATTTGAACTACAACATTTCTAGCGCTGGAGGAAGGGCCTGAGTCGTGATCATGAGGCTAAGAAGTCATGGAGCTCCGAGTGCATTAAGAAGTCGGGCCTCGCTACCCAGCCGCTCTCGTCAAAATTCACCCTCTGCAGTACCTGCGCCAGCGGACCAGGTCTCACAAATCCAGCCAGAACGATTTGACCTGATCTTTCAGCAAGTTCAAAAGCTGACAGCAGCTGTCCAGGGTCTGCAACGAAGCGGGGCCCAATTTGTGCCCCCTCTCCGTGGGTGTGAATCCGCGAGATATCACCCGCAGCGTCGCTCCCCTATCAGACACCATACGGCGGGCGAAAGGGAGCCCCGCCATTGTCAAAGCCCCCACCGAGTCCAGTCTTCAAGCCAAGAAAGCTCACCACGTCGTCGTCATCCTGGAAGCCGACGCCGAAGTCTAACCCCCCGGTCGCAAGAACAGCTGTCGGAGGCAGGGTCTGCCCCGTGTCAAGGCGCCTGCAGTGTCGACCAAGAACCGGAGGCCCCGCCGACCACAGGCGACAGCGTCCCCGTCGGGACTCAATAGGAAGGTCGAGAAGCTGGAGCGACAGATCCAAATGCTCTGAGACCAGGCTCTTAGGCGCGACGTGGACGTTGATTTCACGACCGAGTCTCCGTTCTCGCGATCGGTTGCAGACGAGCCGATCCCCCAAAGGTTCAAGATGCCACAAATGGAACCATATAATGGTTCGTCTAATCCTCTAGACCACCTGGAGAGCTACAAGGCTCTCATGGCTCTCCAAGGAGCCACAGATGCCCTGCTTTGTAGAGCCTTCCCAGCAACCCTCTGCAAAGCAGCTCGCCTCTGGTTCTCCAGGCTACAACCCTGATCGATTCTCTCTTCCGAACAATTGGGAAGGCAACTCGCCACCCACTTCGCTACTAGCCAGCGTCAGCGCCGGACTTCAGACTCCCTCTTCGCTATTAAGCAGAGAGAAGGGGAGCCTTTGAAAGATTACATCGATCGCTTCACCTCGGCTACATGGGAGGTTCGCGATCTTGATCAGTCTACGCCATATCGGCGTTAAAGACTGGAGCTCGATCCTATAAATTTCTCTTCTCCATCGAAAAAAGTTTTTCCATCAATTTTGCAGAAATGCTGGCTCGAGCCCGGAAGTATGCCAAGGTTGAAGAAGCCATGGCCTTTCGATGAGAGGCGGCCGAGTAGCCAGCTAAGATGAAGAAGAAACGCCTTGAGGAGCGCTCCCGTCCAAGGAGCCGATCTCCTCTGTGTGAGAAGAATCCTCTCCAGCCCCGGAGCCCGGTTGACCCGAGGTCTCCGGCCCAAAAGTTCAACAAGTATGCTCCCCTTCCGAAGTTCGGGAGGTACACTCCCATTTCTTCCTCGCGAGCTGAGATCCTCATGGAGATTGAGGGTCAAGGCTACCTCCGACCCCCGCTAAAGATGCAGTCTACGGCTCCGCGGAAGCGCTCAAACAAGTACTGTCGCTTCTATAAAGACTACGGCCATGATACGGAGGACTGTTATCAGCTCCATGATGAAATCGAGGCACTCATCCGCCGTGGACGGCTGAGCCGATTTGTTACCGGCCAACCTGAAAGAAGAGCGCCCGAGGAGCAGAACCGCGAACCACCCGAGGAGCAAAACAACAGTCGCCCCATCGCGGGCGTTATTCACACCATTGGCGGAGGACGGCCCAGAATGCTTGAGACGTCAGGCCGAAAAGGAGCCCCTTCAAAACGTCCACGCACTGTGGAGGTTATCTCCTTCTCTGATGAGAACCTAAAGGGTGTTGAAACTCCCCACGACGACGCTGTAGTGATTTTCCTTACCATCGCAAACTATGATGTAAAAAGAGTTCTGGTGGATAATAGAAGTTCTGCAGAAGTCTTGTTTTATGATGCCTTTCAAAAGATGGCAATGGCCGGAGAGCAGTTTGAAAGAATGAGTACACCCTGATCGGGTTTACAGGAGACTGTGCCCGTCGAAGGGGTTATCAGCTTACCAGTCACGGTCGAAAGTGCACCCCGAGAAAATACTGTGAAGTTAAACTTTCTTGTAGTCCGGGTCGCTTCGGCCTACAACGCCATCCTCGGTCGACCAGGGCTAAATGCCTTCCGAGCAATAGTGTCAACTTATCACCTCTTGATGTGGTTTCCTACGAGCAAAGGGGTCGGCGAAGTCCAAGGGGATCAAGCAACTGCGAAGCAGTGTTACATGACTGCGCTCAAAGGCAAGCAGCCAGCCGAGCTCCCCCCTCAAGCATTGCCCATTGAGGGGCTAGAACTGTGGGATGAACCAAGACAGCAACGAAGTGAGCCGGGTGAGCCTTTCCTTCGCATTCCCTTGAGGGATGACAGACCCGAGAAGACTATACAGATCGAGTCTGGTTTGAGCCCAGAGATTCGAGCCCATGTGATCGAGTTTCTCCAGGCCAATGCGGACATGTTTGCCTGGTCGTCTGCCAACATGCCGGGAATAGACCCCGAGGTGATGGTTCACCACCTCAAAGTACAGTCGATCTACAAACCGGTCAGACAAAAGAAGCAGAGCCTGGCAACTGATCGGCAACAGGTGGTAGCCGGAAAAGTCGACAATCTTCTCAAAGCCGGCTTTATCAGGAAAGTCACCTACCCCGATTGGCTTGCCAACATTGTCCTCGTAAAGAAAGCT
The DNA here is from genome assembly GCF_009389715.1 of Phoenix dactylifera. Lineage (NCBI taxonomy): Eukaryota > Viridiplantae > Streptophyta > Magnoliopsida > Arecales > Arecaceae > Phoenix > Phoenix dactylifera. Next base: position 9,471,289 of record NC_052409.1, on the reverse strand, counting down.
AACGGAAAATGACGCATGTGCGTAGACTACACCGACCTGAATAAAGCTTGCCCGAAGGACATCTTTCCTCTTCCAAGGATCAATCAACTCGTTGATGCCACCTTCAAACATCAACTTTTGACCTTCATGGACGCCTTTTTTGGATATAATCACATCCGAATGGCATCCGAAGATGAAGAAAAAACTGCCTTCATTACTGACAATGGCCTCTATTGTTACAAGGTCATGCCTTTTGGACTGAAGAACGCTGGTGCAACATATCAACGGCTTGTCAGCAAGATCTTTAAAGATCAAATCGGACGGAACATGGAGGTCTACGTCGACGATATGTTAGTAAAAATCCAGACGGCCAGTCACCATATTGCTGACTTGGGAGAAGCATTATCCACGCTCCGAAGGTACCAAATAAAGCTCAACCCTGCAAAGTGCGCCTTTGGGGTCACTTCAGGAAAATTTCTCGGCTTCGTGGTGACGCAACGAGGAATCGAAGCTAATCCCGAAAAGATCCGGGCATTGCTGGAAATGACACCGTCGAGGATAGTTCACGAGGTGCGGCAGCTCGCTGGACGGGTGACGGCTCTTGGAAGATTCGTCGCTCGATCAATCGAGCGGTGCCTCCCCTTCTTCAAAATTCTCAAGAAGCCTAAGGACTTCATATGGTCTGAAGAGTGCCAGCGAGCCTTTGAATAGCTCCGACGCTACCTCGCCACTCCCCCTTTGCTTACGAAGTCCCAGTATAGGGAGGTTCTCTTTCTATACCTTACGGTCTCCCCAGCAGCAGTAAGCTCGGTGCTAGTCCGAGAAGAAGAAAAAAGCCAAAGAGGACCCATCAGCTACGGAAGCAAAGCGAGCCCCTGATCTAAGTGGGGGGCATCTACAAAGTCATCCCTTAAGCTCAGCTCGGGATGCCCTGCGGCATCAACGGGGAGCCGAGGAAGAGCACCCCCCTCTACAGGAATCTACAAGCGAGCCCCTGATCTGAGTGGGGGGCATCTACAAAGTCATCCCTTGAGCTCAGCTCAGGATGCCCTGCGGCGTCAACGGGGAGTCGAAGAAGAGCACCCCCTCCGCAGGAATCTACAAACGAACCCCTGATCTGAGTGGGGGGCATCTACAAAATCATTCCTTGAGCTCGGCTTGGGATGCCCTGCAGCGTCAACGAGGAGCCGAGAAAGAGCACCCCCCTCCGCAGGAATCTACAAGCGAGCCCCTGATCTAAGTGGGGGGCATCTACAAAGTCATCCCTTGAGCTCAACTCGAGATGCTCTCCGGCATCAATGGGGAGCCGAGGAAGAGCACCCCCTTTCGAAGGAAATAAAAAAAAACTTGCGCTTCCACTCGTGAATGGAGGAAGGCGCACCTCGAAAGAGTGGAGTGGCCCCCTAGGAGAGAAATACCACTACCCTTTGCCTGCGAAGTTAGCTTTCAACATGAAGCACCTCTGGAAGACATTAATCGAGGGAAGTAGGCTATGTGCAATGCACAGGAAGAGGAAGCCCACTATCATTCTCCATGAGTTCGGGGTGAGCTACGCTAGAACTAAGTAGTAAGCCGCAAGGAGCTCGCTCACGAACCCATGCAAGAGGAACCTCAGTCCCACTCGGAGTGTATCCATGTACACCCCGATCCGACCCTCAAGAGGATCGTCAACTCAAGCCTCGGGACCAGGGAGTTCCAAGGTGAACCCCGAGGGAATGAAAAACTGCGCCCGAACCTGGGACAGCTCTTCCCCAACCATGCGTGAGCTAAGCCCATACGGGTTTGGGCTCCCATCAAACTCAGCTTCCTCCGACGACGAAGAAACCCGAGCTTGAGATAGGCCCGCACCAAGCACAAGGGCCCTCGAGGGTGACCCCATTGCCTTACCCACAGTGAAGGAAGAAAATAAAGAAAGAAAAGCCCCTCCGAGTGACCAACAAGGGGTAAGAACACCTACCTAAGGGACTCACCGAAGAAAAGAGACAGAAAAGGATTGCTGAAAGGTTCGCCGAAAAACTCTGGAATGCTCCGCGAACCTCCAAAAAGGTTCGAAAAAGAGGCGACGACAAGTAAAGAAAGGAAGAAAAATAGGGATCCTGGAGATCTCCCTCTCAAGGCTTTATATAGCCTGTTTCAGCGGCTCTAATCGACTTTCCGAAACGACAGAACGATCAGATTTCGCCACGCGGCGACCTCCGAGACCATCATGGCAAATCTTCCCCCAGACTGTCATACTAAAGGCCCGTCATCATAACGGGCACTTTTGAAAGCTGGGCATTGATGAGGCCCCTCGCATTCCGCCCAACGATGCTTCGAAAGGAACCGCGCACGCAAGGCATTAAAGGGACTCTAGTAACCACTTCCTCTTCAACTAACGTGGCAACCTAATCCACCCAAGCTCGCTTCACGAAGCGCGACCGGAAAAGATCGGCCCTTGACATGCATACCTAGTTCGGTACACACCTCATTTTGCCTATGTAACTGAAGCACTGGACGATCATGAGTCTGCCTACTTCCATCATCCGAGCAGGAAGGTAGCTCGACCTTAGAAGTGGGGGGCAAATGATAGGAGGAGAAATGGATCGTCCAACCCACAACTAAAAGGCCGCCCAGTTTCGGCCCAGTGAACGTCAACGACCATCAGCGGGATCTTCACTTCGGCCCAGAGTCAGCTCGACTTCGGGACTTTGCCGAAAGCTCCACCAACTTCAGATATTCACCGACTCCCCCGATCAAGCCCGGGGTACCTCCAGACATTTGTCAACCCTCCCCGACCAAGCTCAGGGCACCTACCCCAGCAGTACGCCCCGACTCTCAAGCTCAGCGCACTCCACCGAGCACACCTCGGAACCCGAAAAGCCGAGCTACTTCCAGCACCCGCCAAGCGGACCTCGTCAAATGCATGACGCGACTACTTAACGAGCTCAGCCTCACCAACGACCGCACCCATGTGCGGGCCTATGCCCACCTACGTGGTCGTACTTCACAATACTACCGTGTCACGTCTCCATAACCGGCTTTCAGCAGTCAGACGACACCTTGACTATTCCGACCATACCCTACCGTGACTATCAACACCTTACCGTTCTCAAGAACAGGCAGTACCGCAGGCCACCAGCCAGCCTAAGCTGCGCGCCATCCGGCTCGGAGCCACGCCCCCTCATGATGAGAGCTGACAGTGCTTCCGCCACATGGGCCACTCCACCGAGACTATAAATAGCTCGGTCAGGTAACTTCTAAGGAACTTTGACTGGACCAAATTTACCCCACTCTAACTTAATCGTCGGAGGGCGCTCACCGGGAACACCGATGAGGCTTTGTCCAGGTCCGCGGCCGTCACGCAGGAGGTAGCTCCCGTCTTCCCCTTTCAACTACCGGCGTGGTCACTCTCGGGCCAAATTTGAACCACAACACATACAAAGTTGCAAGCGAGAAAAAATAGATATATATATATATATATATATAGTGGAGATGTTGCCTGATTGAAGTATCTCATGCATAGAGCATTCCAAAAAGTCCACATCATACAGTAGGTTTGATCAATAGGTCAAGCATCATTGACATACAACATATAACATGTGGATATCATTAGCTTCATAAGTTTAGTCATGAGATATTTAACAAAGTCATTAATGATGTGGCGTGTTGAAGTCGCTCTAAATTTCTCTTTAAAATATTGTTGGCCATGTTACGCATGGTAGAGAAAAAGGGAGCCAAGCTGGCTTGAGTGGAGTTTGGAAAGCTAGGTAAAATAAGTAGACATGGATCGAATACCCACTAGTAAATTCCCGCCATCATTTTGGAGAAAATAAAATATTAAATTATGAAGATAAAGTATTGATAAAATTAAATTAGACATAACATATTTAAATATGTCTCGACACATAAAAATATTTTTATGGATTTCATTTCTTAAAATATTATATAAAACTGAATCACCTTAACACCAAATTTATGTTGTTCATGGAGAAATAATAATACCATCACAATTGGACTAGGCTACTATTCCTTCCATATGCGATCCATGCCCTGAATGATTTGCAAACTCAGGGGCTTTAATATTTTAAGACATGTTTGGTTGGAGAGAGTTGGGCAATCGAATGGAAATATTCGCTTGGAGAAGTCACATTCCTACTCCCACTCTAGGAAGAAATAGGAATATCCTAATCTCCCAAAATCTAATCCTGACTTTCCTTTGAGTGTTCAAACCCTATTCTGCCAATTAACTTAAAAATTATTTTTCCAAAATTATCCTTCTATTTAATTATTTTTTAAAAAAATACCCCAAGTTTAATTGATTTTAAAAAAAATACCCCTATTTCTAAATAATTTTTAAATTTTGATTTCGATTCTAGTCGCGAACCACAAGCATGGCAAAAGTAAAGAGTTTAGGCAAATCAAAAAAGATGCGAGCATATCATTGAAAGTAGAAGGGATGCTTTGGTAACATGGTAGTACTCGGACAACAAAACAAGACTATAATTGCGGAGTTTATTCTGTATGTACCAAGGGGATGATGGCAAATATCTAGTCAACCTCTTAATCATCGGCTAATGAGATACAGAGAGCATTATTTACACCCTATCTCAACAATCCAGCTAGTGGTTGAAAGCAAGCGCCGTGTGGATCATGATTGATGGAATCAGAACAAATGAGGATCATATAACTCTTAGTGAACTGGATAAGAGTTTGGCCATGATAAATTTCACTAAGTGAGAAGGCACAAGCCAATGGAAGAAAGTTCGTCATGGTATTGATAAGTAGGCTAAAAGCTCAGTATCTCGTGATGATCAATTACAATACGTAGAAATAAATCGAGGCGACTAAAGCAATTTTCCTAAGAACAAAAATTGTATTATAGGTTAAAATAAAAAATATGGTCAATATAAGCCATACTAAGACCCATAAGGTTATTTGTTTAACAGTTGATGTAGGGTGACCATGCTAACGAACATACGTAGTGAAGAATAACTGGCAACAGTTTCTAAAACCGTAAAGAGTAGAGGCCAAACATGGCGGCAACCATCAGCGTGGACAGTTATTATCTTTTAATATAAATATAAGTAAAAATTATACTTTGTAAAGAGACCGTTCAACAATGCTAATCAATACATTTTATCTTATATTAATTTTTAATCTATTAGTAGTTTGTACTTTAGGAGTAGCTATAACTTTAAATCTCTACTAATGTAGCCTAGTATTATATTCCTATTTCAATCCAAATTCACCTCCTTTGAATAGTAGTATGACGGTAGCTAAAGTTCTTAAAGATCAAAGCATCTAGACCCACGTCATTCTCTATCCTTTCTTTGGTTACCACTTTTCTGGCCCCTCTAATGCCAGTGGCATACCTGCACACACATCATGCCTCTATCACCCAACTTGTGCCAATAGGTTCTCTAACATGCCTGCTCACTTAGGTGGTGAGAGAGAGACTCCGCAGCAAACATATGCTTGTATTAGTAAGTTAATGTACACATGTATCTCCTATATCAAAAAGAAATCTGCTGTGACAATATACAACGCTGGCTTCCTTTCCCTCTAAATTCATGATATGAATATTTTGGATTAAGGTTACAACAAGCGTACATGATTCTCCTTTCTTTTATTTTCTTCTAATGCAAATATTATGTTTTACTTTTCTTTGTTTTTTAAATGGTAAATTGTTGTTGTTGTTCTAGTTCATTTTTGGTGTTAAGTTCACTAAGTAAAACTTGGAATCTTCCAAAAGAAAATTAAACTGACTTTTTTTTTGAAAACAAGTATAGAAAATTTATTCCTAGGAGATAACATAATGGTGTCCATAGGTACCATGAGTCCAACAATTTAATCATAGAATCTAATTTGGCCAAGCTTAAGGCTGGTAGGATTAATCTATTTTGTTTAATAACTTTATTACTTCGATGTGGGTCACCATTGATCCAACCATGAAATTTCTTTTAAATAGATATTTTCAAAAACTTTGTAGAACATTTTTTTGTTAATGTATATCCTTCTAACAATTAATTTTTACCATAATTTTAGTCATATTTTATTATAAAAGTCTTCTACCGTGGTTATCATTTGTCTAATTATTTTAGTCTGTGTACATCAACAACGCCTTAATAGGATTTGAACTTTCTAAATTGTTAAATCTTCTCATTAATTTTTAAAATATGTTCATAGATGAAGACAAAAACTCTTGCTATCTCTACAAATGATTTTTAATATCTCATTATCTTTTATCTTTTCTAATAAGACATCATTGTTCATGTGCGCGCATTACATGATTTTTTTTTCCTTTTTTTTCCAAAGAGTCTTGTCAACAATGGGCTATATAACAAATTTTTACTTATTGAGTTTTTAATAATTCCACTAAAAGATAAGGAAAAGAAAATTAACGAGAACAAAGTAGAACCTGCCTCGTTTTATTCTTTAGTCATTCCACCAGAGACTAGCCAATATTTCTATTCTCACCCAAGTGCTTTTCCTTCTTCTTGAATCTCTCGGAAAGAGGAAGAAGCCTGGGTCGAGCTCTTAGCTCCTCCTCTGTCCGAAAAAGGGTTGGCATTGGCTAGCTCCCCATTCTGAAAACGTCCAGAATGGCCTAAACTCTTTTTGCAAGCTCAGTCTTTTCCAAATCAAGATCTCTATCTGTCTTCGTTCTCGCAAGCTCAATCACCAGACAACAAACTTCGTTCTCGAAAGCACTCAGTCTCAAGCTCAAGCTAAGCTGTGGTCTAATCTCTCTGTCCTTCCGTCCCCCCTATTAGCTAGTTGTCCCAGGCGCTTTCACTTCCTTAAGAAGGTTCCTTTAGGAATTGGAGAGTAGGGCGCAGATCGGTCCACTTACTAAAGCCCTGTCCCTAGCTCTATGTCAGATTAGTTTTCCCCACCCCCCATCTCAAAAATCCCTAAACCTCCAAAACCTTGATGGTGATAGGATATTTTACTTTAAGTAGAAAAATGATTAAATCTTCTTAGATAAGAGATGCCTGGTGTTAATATACAACAAGCTGCTAAGCTTCCTAGAAGAGTAGAATTAGAATCAAATGCCAATATCCTCTTTAACCATAATACTTCTTGACAATCTATCTGCTACTTGGTTCCCCTCTCAGTATATATGTGATGTTTTGAAAGAAAATATTTCCTAATCTAATTTCTATATGTCTAAAAGGCAGACAATGATATTACATTCTTTCTCGGCAGCAATGCATTTCCATACTTTTGTATCCAAACAATGAATCCTCCTGTTATGTGGTTCGCTTCTCAACAAAGTGTGCATGTCGGAAAAAGCATATTATTTGACAGAGAACTACAAGCTTAAAATTGCATTTCCACTTCCCCAAGTGACTATTACAGACATTTCATGCAAATAATAATATGGATGGCGTTCATTTTCTGAATGGGCAATTACAGCATTTCAGGAGTACTTGAACAAGTTGATGGAAGCTGGAGATCCAGAAGCACCTTCTACACCTCCTCAATTCCATCGTCGCTTCTCTTTATAACATTAAACTTGCACAGGGGACAGGTTGCACTGATTCGAAGCCATTTATCTATGCAGGTGCAGTGGAAATGGTGGCTGCAAGGAAGCTCCCGCAGCTCCACCCCGTCATCATAGGAAGAGAGGCAGATGCAGCACTCCTACACGTCACAAGGGAATTTCACATGATGTCAACATGTCTTATCAGCAAAGCCACAAGTTCAACTTGCCAGAGAACAATAATTGAGAAATAGTACCCAATGACCAGTTTGAATCTCACCTATACTCAGGTAGAGGCAAAGAATAAACCCCTCCTTTTTTCAAAAAAAAAAAAAAATCCTAGTGGATCTTCCGCCACTGCAGGATCTAAGAAGAATCAGATATACTTAGCCTTACCCTTCGAGTGCGGAGAAACTATTTCTGTGTTTCAAACCCATGACAACCAAGTCACAATAGAGCAATCTGACCATTATACTAAGGCCCACCCTCTCCCTCCTTTTTTTTTTATTAAAAGATTTACAAAAAAGAAAGAGAACTTTCCAAAACAATCTGCCTTGAGGTAAAGATTTGGGATTTAGGATTAAAAAAACAGAAAAATCAACAAAAAAATCAGGAAAGCTAAGTAATTCAATTTTCTTAAAAAATATAGAACTATGTTAGATATTTAAATATTTAATCACATCAAAAAACAAGAGAGGAGCAAAACAATAATTCATGAATAATTGAATTCTTCTTGATTAATTTGTTCATGGTGAATATTGAGAGAACTATTCAACAAGAAGATTTGAAATAGTTTCGGAATTTTTTCAATAATTCAAGGTACATGTTTTGGATGCAACCCCAAATACTCAATCTGCTTTCCTGTCCTTAATTGGCAACAAGTATGCAAACTTTCCCTAATCGCATATAAGAGATATAGTATGTAAGCGACTCAATAAGTTTTTGGGAAAAAAATTCTGCCACTTATGTTAAATATAGGGAATGAGACGATCTAGACTTTTGGTCTTCTTTCCCTGCCAAATATGTACATTTTGTTATAATATAACAGTGGGACACATTATTCTTTTTTTTCTCCTTTTCTTCTCTTAAAGAGTTTTGTGGGTAACAATCTTTGGTGCTTTAACAGATATAACAAAAGCCATCCTTGATGGCGGCTAAAATGTATAGCCACTAAGTGCAGAACCAGTACAAGTTTTAGTAACCATAGACATAACAGTGAGGATAAAGGTTCTAAGCAAAATGAAAATGAGTAGGAATTTGACAGCTGCTTGACTAAATTAATTTGTTCTGCTTGTTAGTTTCATTTGAGAATTTGCCCCTACCTATCCTCGCCATACTAATGAGAATTCTGCCCATAGACGGGCTTGCCACCTAGTATGCGGCCCTTCATTCCATTTATTGCTAAATCCTTACTCTCATAAGATTCAGGTGTACCTCTGGATAGAGTTTAATGTATATAATGCGCATGCCATGATGGGCTGGCATAGTTTGATAACCACCTACTGCAAGTACGAACCATTCATCTGCTCTAGTAAAGCATCTTTCATGGAGAAAGCAAAAGCAGGAAAAAGGTCACACTGTTCTGACTTTGAATCATTCAAAAAGAATAAGCTGAAAATTAGAAGAATCAAACTAGATATCCTACCGCATCTTCCGCTGAAAGAACATGCTCGATGGGTTGATCACTGCCAGACTCTGTCATTATTCCACCAGATGGCCTTGATATGTCGCCACCAAGTTTTTCAGAATCACCAATTCTTCGGAATTTGTATTTTGGAAGTTGGCAGATGACTACGTCGGATGCTCCTTCCTGCTTTAGAAGGGAAACAAATGACAAATAAACTATTTGGTCCAACATAAGAAAGTCTTTACATAATTTATCATGGAAATCTATAGAAAACAAATATTTAAGGCAGGCTTAACTGATGTCCTGATTAAAAATGGGGAAAAAGAAAAGCCAGTACAGGCAAATCAGATGCCTGATTATGTGGAAACAACTAAAAGTCTTAACAACAAATGTGTTTAAACATTTAGCTAAATTTGCAGATAAAACAAGCCTGTCCTGCTCATAGTTTGTAAGCATTTCTTGAGCAGATCATTGAGTACATAAACCTGATCGTACTAATAGATCCCAGACAATGTTTTCCTAAGATGTCATACTTGTATGGCAGTTCATACATCGGATTGACTCGATATTAAGGACAAAAAATAGCAAGATGATATATGTTGAGAAGAAAAAAGAAGCATTTTCATTTGAAAGTGAGTAAACAAATTTAGCATAAATTCTTTCAGCCTCAATTTGGTGCTATTTCTGAAGGCCTTATACTATCAAAGTTTTACAGAATATAAGGGACAACCTCCATATTTGGCCGGCAGCACAGACAGACATGCATATGTATTTCAATATAAGCTAAAATGAGTAATTGTCCATACCATCAGTTACTCATCATTTAATAAAAATTAAAAGCATAAACCCACATGCCATTTATGAGAAATTTTCTTAATTTTTTAACATCAGCACAGACAAAAATATAGCACCATGTAAAACACACTATATTTATGATCTGCTTTCACCTTCTGTTGTTGGTCTTTACTACTTAGGGTAACAAGATAAAGAATATCAGAATCACATGTGCTCCTCATAACTGCATTGTTGGTACACTTGCATGTTAAAGGCCTCAGGAGGGCTGTCTATCATGAGTAAAATAGACAAGGTTTAGTGTAACACATGCCTCATGCTTTAGCCAGAGTCATGTAACTAAAAAATTCTTAACATCCTTTCCAATCAAAGCTGAATCTTGTATGAGGTTGACCCAGTGCTATTGGACATCAATAGAATTCCATTGCATACTGGTAAATTTCATATTACTGTCTTCAGGTGCTAATGTTATGTAATAGAATTGCAACAATGTTCCATACTACCAAGATAAGCTTTTGTCATCAGTGATAAAAAAAATTTCCTGTCATAAAATAATTAGCATTGATCTGTTCTATCCTGTCAAATTTATTTGTGACCGTCATGCTCCAACACAGAATTGGCAGTCTTGAAACAGTATCAAATTAAAGTGATTTAATCCAGAATATAAATCACAATCAATACTTTACAGGAAAAGAAGAATGTCCTTGTGTTTGCTACCTGATCTGCAACAGCATATAAAATTGCAATGATGCATGGTAGGCAGCAGCAAACAGCAACACCAATAACACACGCGAGAGCAACACAAAAAACAACAAAGAACACATCAAATGCCAGAAAAACAATGCAAAGCCTGCAAACATAAATCAACCAGGGAACAATTAGAAATGCAAAAAAAATGATGATAATAATAATAAGCATGTTGAAACAAGTTTGAAAGAAATATGTGGATATATATGATTTGAGCATGACCAGTAAAGTTGTGGTGCATCATGTGTCAAGGCTTGGCCTCCAGCAGATACCCAATAGAATCCAATAATCCACCAAATGAATGAAAACATGGTGTTTGCAGACTCCAGATGTTTTGCAATACTGCCAAAGAGGTGATATAGAAAATGAATCAGAGCCACAATACAAACAATATCAACAGTTGACCTAAAGAAGAAAACAAAAAAATAAAAGACATTCCGGACTGCTTTATTGAAGGGGGAGCATATAAAAGTGAGAATTAGAACTCGGGTGAAGATTTCATCATAAAAGACAGCTATTTGTCAACCTTAATTTATAGGTTCACCAAATTGAATTTATAAGTGCAGTTCAGCATTTCCATTCAAATAAAAGATTGCCAACCTTTAAAAAAATGTTCTCTTGGCCTCAATAAAGCTTTTTACAAAGGCACCTAGGTTACTTTAAAATGTGATTCTGGTGATCCCAAAATTGTGCTAAATCTATCAAGATCCAAAATGGGTTTTGACACCAATCCACTAATGTTGTTAATTTTCTAGTAAAGAAATTCCTAGACAATTAAAAATTGTTGATTTTAATTTACAGACCTCTATATTAAAATTTCTCCAAAATTACTTCATATAGCACTCTAATTATAAATCCATAAATAGCAATCAAAATTCACTTGAAATCATATTTATAACAAAATATGTATATAACAAAGTATTAGATGCCAACAGTTACGAAAAAGTACCCTTGTTTAGAACTTAACAAAAAATAAAAAATTAATCAACATAGACTTAATGATGATAAAATTGAGATAGTGGAAACGGTGGAAGATGAAAGATGGGCAATAATATTCAAGAAGCTAATGTAGCATTTATTTTTTTTGAATAATAGTTTGACTTCATTATACAACAAGTCTCCCTCCCACTTCAGTCTTTCATTTCAAATTAAAAGATATTAGTTGTGTAATTAATTTGAAACTTCATTTTTAGCTATTATTAAGGAGATGGGAGTACATATGGAATAATTATGCAGAAATGTAGGTCTTAAAAAAAATGGCCAACTGCTGGTTAAATTACTAGAATCATACATTAAATGTTTGGTAAGAGATTAGTGCAAAATAATGGTAAAAAAAAGAAAAAAAAAACTATGGACTGCCTGTACATATATACAATGTCCAATTGTATTTATCCCTTTGCTCTAATATTATTGATATCTTTGTCCTAATTCTTTTGACAAAAAGCATGGATACAACATCCTATCTAGCTTTTGCAGAAAATAGGTTTTTCATGCATTCAAACATTTATGATTGATCCTCCTACATCCTTAGACATTGAGCATCACTAAAGTTAGCCAAACCATACCGAACAAAGCGGTTCAAGACGTACCAAACCATACCATTCAATTATCGGCACGATTTAGTCAGTCGATTCAAGAGATAAAGGATGAAGCCCTCTCTTGCAAGTGTTCACTCAAGGGAAGCTATTTGAGAAGACCATGCCAAAGTTATCCGGCGGTATCAATGCGGCGAGGTTCGCTGGGCCGAACCTCGCCAGGAGGGCACGGGCCTGCAGGCGGGCGGGCGCACGCGGGCGGCAGGCGGGCGGGCTCGCGCGGGCGGCAGGCGGGCAGGCGCAGTGTGCGGCGAGGTTCGCTGGCCGAACCTCGCCCGGCCGCGCTGGGGGCGCGCGGGTGCGCGGGTGTGCGGCCAGGTGCCCAGGCTAGCGAGGTTCGGCTGGCTGAACCTCGCCAGGCCTGTGCCCAGCCGGATTTGGCCGCGGCAAGGCCCGGGGCTGCGTGCGGCGGACTTGGACGGGCGCGGCTTGGGCCGCGCATGGGTGCGCCGTGCCTTGGGCATGCTTGGCCGACTCTTGGCTGACCTTGGACATGCTTGGCCGAGCATTGGGAGCCTTGGCTTGGTCAAGGCTTGGCCAAGTGTGTTGAGGCTTGGTCAAGGCTTGGCCAAGGCTCGGCCACCCCTCCAAGCGAGGTAGTTGGCCCGGATCTTGAGTTGGGCCGTTGCACGACCCTCCTTTAGCATCATCCGGGCGCGGGCTCCTCCATGGTTGTGGGATCCGACGGTGGTGCATGAGGGGGGTCCGCAACATTCCTCCTTCCTTGAAAATTATCCTTGTCCTCAAGGATATAGCATGGATACCGCCGGATAACTTTGGCATGGTCTTCTCAAATAGCTTCCCTTAAAAATCTTGTTTTGGATGAGTGACGGGCCTTCTAAAAATTAGCAAATCACACTCTCATGAGCCACTTTAGCCTCATAGTATTCGACTTTTGGGTAGCTTACTACTGGAGGTGTTAACCTTACCTAAGATCTCCTTGTTGATTCTTTCACTAGACCCAAAGACATTATGACAGTATGAGGGAACAGTTATTTTTGTTGTTTACTCTTAATTTTGGTCAAAGATATGAACGTTTCTTAAATTAGTATCCTACATCTGTATGTACATGCCAGAGGTATTTAGCAAAAAAAATTAGAGTGTAATTTTCCAAAATTTGGAAAATATGAGCAACATTCAACAAATCATAATATAAATGGTTTTATGAAGAAATTACCCTTTCGTGGCAGTATATATTTTCCCATTTTTTGTCTAAAGCATCACTTGTTTTGTCTAACATCATTCTAAATCAATGTTCGTTGACAACTGATATGAATTTTGGCATCATTTAGAGTTCAATCATTGCACAACATATAGGCATGAGGCAACCCCGAAATGCTGATTCAATTTCAAAAAGAAGTTAATTGAATTGGTTTGATGTTCCATAGTGGGTTCAAGGAATTTTCTTTTTTTATGGCCAAGTGATAACCAAGTCTCACTTTCTCCCTTATCCTACCTATAATATTTTTTGCCCTATCATGTGAAACCAAAACTATTTCTTTCTATGCATTATGCATCTTATGGAAATTAACTTTCACAGAGGGATGCCTTACTAACTCCACATGGATACATATTTACTTTAAAAACAATCATCTAGTAAATAGGATTTGCACTAACACTTAGGAGCCCTCTAAAAATATGATGCTAGGAAAATGGTTATTGGTCAAGGTTCTTATTAAAACTTGATGGTCAAGTTTCATGTTGCAATCTCGAAGGAAGGGATTCGACCAAACAAAGATCTGGATATCCAAGAGTGCCAACTTTTATTGTAGCGACCATTGGAAGATAAAAAATATTACTAATGTTGTCTAGGAATAGATGTCTTCCTAAGAGGCACGAATACTTCAAATGACTTGCTAAATCTATATTCCAATATCGATCCTCATCAAATGCTTCTTTCTAGGCTACATGTCTGATACTTACATAAAGTATCCTTTTTTTTAATAAATTATAAACACACTCCATATATTTGTGAGATACACTCAAGATACTTCCTGATACCTCTGGCAATGAGAGTTTTTCCTCTTTTCTTTCTTTATGAATGTTAAACTTTTAGCTATGAATGGCTAATTTTGGAGTTTGTGATATGGATATTAAAGTATGGAGTATGGAGTATGGATTGGATCTATGGATTGAAACATGGACTTCCGAACTGTCCTAAACTGGATGATTCAAGACCTACCGAACCGGACCAGCCCCTAACCGAGACAATTCGACTCTTCAAAATGGCTTAATAGGCAAGATATTTCGTTCACTTTCGCTCTCTTCTCGCCTCACTCTCGCTTGTCTCGCGCTACCAACCAGCGCCAACAGCTCCTAGGTAAGCCCCCTCTCTCTCTCTCCCTCCTTTGCCCCCTCTCTCTCTCCCTCCTTTGCTCCCTCTCTCTCTCTCTCTTTCTCTCTTCCTCCCTCTCCTTCTCCTTCTCCACTTTATTCCCCTCTTCTAAACCCCTCATCTCCCCCCAATTCGATCCTCGAATCAACCTCCCACATCAAAATCTCCGGAAGATTCCCTTCTTTCTGGTGTACTCCGGCCCCGATTTCATCATCAACACCATTTTCTTATGGATTTCTTGCCCCAGATCTTTTCCAGGACTCCAACACCACTGATGCCATCCAATAAATTGACTGGAGGGTCATTGAACCACCACTAGTGGTTGCCGTCCAAGGGGACAACAATGACCCCCCATCGAACATTCTCAAGGTGGAGATCTCTCACCGAACACCGTCAATCCCAATATCATGACCTCCCTCTCCCTATTTTGGAACGTTCTGGTATGGTATATTATGAACCCGTACCATATCGAACTAATCCCTGGCCCGTACGAGCCCCAGTACAGATCCAGTAGACCTTAGATTTGCATGATGATTGGGTGATACGTTTGTGGAAATTGATATTACCATATAAAGTATGGACTAGGTTATTTGATATCCTACTATACTTTATGTAACTTCATATATACATACATACATATATTAAATAGTAAGTAGATGTTAATAGTGATATCTTAGCCATACCATATCCTACATTTTCAAGATCTGTATTGGTGTATCCATATCTCGTATCTATGTCCATGCTTGATAGGAGCATTTCTTTCCATTTAAACTATGGATTAATATAAGAAGCTTCTATTTAACTAAAAACTAGCAACATGAGGATGATAATGTTATTTTGATGATTAACATAACTATTGAGGCTATATCAAATTAGAAATACAAATTAACTTGATACATCATTTATAAGTCTGTTACTCTTAGTACAATTCGTATAATAAGATAAAGATGCATTTCATTGTTTATATAGATGGATCTAACCTTGAGTTGCAGCAAAGTGTAGCATGAGTCGACCCAAAGGATGATTGGGTCGACCCCGGCACATCAAGAAAGCATTTGGCACACTTCTGCAAAAATGGCACAGATGAACAGTGAGTTGGGTCGACCCAAGAAAAGCATGAGTCGACCCAAACATCAAGATCCTCAAAACAACTCAAGAAAATGGTTCTCTGGATTTACTGAGAGGGTCGACCCAAGATGAAGTTGAGTCGACCCAAGCTTGAGTCGACCCAAACCCTGAGAGGGCCGACCCAAAGGCAAGACAGAAAAGAAGACAGAAAATAGTTCTCTGGAATTACTGAGAGGGTCGACCCAAGAAGAAGTTGAGTCGACCCAAGTGAACTTTGAGTCGACCCAAAGAATGGTTGGGTCGACCCAAGGGAAGGAAGGCTGAATTTCAAGTTTCTGTGTTTTCTGAGAGGGTCGACCCAAGGAATGTTTGAGTCGACCCAAGTGAAAGTTGGGTCGACCCAAGGACAGGTTGAGCCGACCCAAACACGGGCTGAAGCATAACGGCTAGTTCTGCAGAAGTGCTTTTT
>NC_052409.1:9025212-9150212 GCF_009389715.1 Phoenix dactylifera | reverse complement strand
CTATTACTTACTACACACGCATATAACAGTAGCAAAACTGTTGAGATAATGATATTTTGATGTATTGGTATATAATGTGAAAGCCTTACCTCCTTAGCCCGGGATTGCATGCATGGTAGCCCCCATCATTAGCTAATGTAATTTTAGTTGAAGAACCAACCTTTATTTTGAGAAGAACTGGAAGTCTGGATTATATATGATATTAGATTTTCACTCTCTTAGGTTGTCGAGCTTCTAGATTACTATTCTCATATGCATATACTCTTCATAAGCACATCTATAAACATATTTTGAAATATAGAGCATATTTAGAATATATACTTTCCATAAACATGCATGCAGCTCCATGGGTGACGGTGAACTACATGATCGGTTGCATCGACGAATATAAATTTGGTGTGTTCTATGGGGTCAATATGCCAGCGTCCGTGGGACTGACAGTCTTCGAGAGGGCGGGAGGTTGAGTTTCTAGGCCTGTGGCTAGGTTGCCGGTGGCTTAGGAGACGTGCATGGTGACCACGATCGATGGTTTAGCGCACCGACTAGGGCATGTAGGAGGAGCGGGCAAAATGACTTACTAGAGGCATTGTAGACAACGATGCTATAATATGGCTGAAGTCGTAGTGAACAATAACGATGAAAGCTCCAGCGAACAGTTAACAAAGACTTGCTGCTGTGGATGGGCATGGCAAGTCCAATTTGGTTGTTAGCATAAATAGTGATAGGTCAACTGCATTAACTTGATTAATTTGATTAATCCGGAATATTATTAAATCCAGAGTTTGATTAACAATTGAAATTAGGTTAGAATTTTTCTTTAATTATATTCAAGCTACGAGAGTTTAAGTTTTAGGAGAGGTACTTTAATTTGTATCAAACATAAGAAAAAAAAAATGAGGATGGAGATTACGAGAAAAGATATAAACAAATTCGGAATTACATCGATGACCTTAAATAGAAATACTTGGAGATGTGTTATGGTTTCAGTATCATATGGTGCTATATTAATGAATGGTTATAAATGTTTTTGTATTTTTTAAAATAAAAAAGGTTGGTCTTTTCTCCTTTGGATTAAATCCGGAGTGCCGGCCGCGAGAAGCTGGGGAAAGTGTTTCCTTGGTCAAACCGCCAGTTTGACCCGGATTGTGGGCCCGCCTTTTCGCGGTGCAGCTTGGTCTCACACGCTCAAACCCAAACCAAATGAATCCAAAATTGAAACAACTGGTCAAGCCAGATGAGAGCTGACAAGAAGCAAGTAAAAACAAGGCATCTCGGTGAGATTCGAGTCCAAAATCTAGGCTCTCAGGACAAAGGCTTAATTAGATCTGGATCTCCAGGCTTTTTTAAGGTTTCAAGCCACCAATCTTAACTCGATTTCCTCGTTAAAGTATATAAACCCAGGTTGGAGGGAAGAAAAGGCCAATATATGAACTGGCCTCTCAGTCTTTATATAAAGATCACAGAGATGCAGGTGGAGCCCAGAAGAGATTCTTCCACCACCTTCAACAAGAAGCAGTTCGCAATCTACTCGTGCTTAGTTTCAAGTTGCAGAACTGTTGCATTAAGAATATGTGAAGTAGTACAACGATACGGATCGATTACAACGTCATGTGCACAGCTGCTGCAACCACTTCCTCTTGCAGCTTTGTTTGAAGAATAGGATTCGGGTTGTATCTTTCGCATGAAAAAATCAGTCATTGAAACGTGTCCTATATAGATTTTTAAGTACTCCAAACTCTTTTATTCATCCATCTGCACTGATCTTGAAGTCATTATTATGCGGTCATCTTATTGGTCGCATTCACACCCGTCGGGTTGTACTTAAAATAAAAAAAAAAATATTGTGTGGTCCAATGTGAATTCGTGAATTCTTCATTTGCGTGAAAGATACAACCTCTATCCTAGAGAATACGCATGCATTGATCATTGGAGTGCAAATTGCTCGTTCCTACGTCAACATGCTTCGTGCTTGAAACTTTTTCTCGTGCCTAACTTGCAAATTTTGATTATTGAAGGTTTTTCCTTTCATTAAGGTAGTAAGTGTTTTTCAACTGTCCCAACGCTGCTGCCCTATTCTTGTTTCAAAGGCCAATTATGGTTTTTAAAAAATATACTAATCAGATTTTTCTAAATATAATCTTTATCTATTTTTTTTTTGTTTTGTTTTTTGGTCGCAAGAGAGTGAGAAAACTCACTGCAAAGGAATGCAGATAAATATAATGTTTATCTACTATTTCCAGTGCATAGTTGAGCATTGCATATTCACTAGCAATCATTAATTTTCCTAATCAATGAATGCATATAAAGCATGCGGCAAAAATCAATATGATGTCCAAATATTAATCATATTAAGCCACTTGCAAGCTGCAACATCAATTATCATAACTTGGTGGCGAGAATGCAAAGATTAATTGTATCAAAGGTTTACTTGACGGAAGACAAAAAAAAAAATATTAGATAAGAGAATTGCATTTCTGCCTGTAAATTATAATGTACAGAAGCAGCCTTTATATAGTACTAGGAGGCTAACGAAATTTAGTAGGGTCGACTAAATTTGGCATAATCAATCACAAGTCAATCAAGATGAAATTTGGTAAAACCGACTAAGTTTGGCATAATCAATCAATCAATGGATTCTAACCGTATCGAAGGTTTACCTGACGGAAGACAGATGAGCATCTTTGATGGTTGAAGGGCCAATATAGGTTTTTGAGCCTTGGCCATGGGCACTTGCTACTGAAAAAAATGGTTGAAACCCATATCATCTATTTGTAGCATAATTCACCATCCAAAGTCACCTTGTCTTTTGTTTGCACAGAAAGGTAACTGCTGTACATCCCCATCAAAATCTACCACAACCATCCAATAATTGGGCCACCTCTTCAATGTCAAATGGTCCTGGCCTTCCTTCCCTACCTCAGAACATCCAAAAACAAGCAATTGATTGTACTATAAGAACATCAAGTTGCTTCTAATTGTAAGGCTAAGACCAACTGTGGACAGTTCAGGTCACCATAACTTGGGACCATTTGGGTTGGCCAATCAAGTGGTTCATTCAATTAGAGTACCATAACCATCCAAGTCTTTTCTCAACTATTCGATGGAGTTGCCCGCTAAATAGCGAGCAAACGAAGGAGTGCACATGCGCAAGATGTACGGCCGAGAGGGACGTTGTATCTAAAATTCGCACCACATTATTAGCTCTCACTCTCCAACTCAACCCAAAAAGAGTTATCATCAAATGGCACTTCCGATTTCCCTCAAAAATGTCTCTTTTTCACATATTCACTGCCACTTGAAGTCACTCACTTTCAATTCCTTCTACTATTCATACCTCACCTCTTCGTACCAAAAATGTACAAGCAAAACCCAACTCAAGAACCAATGAAATTTGAGCCCTAAAAAAGGTCATGGACCTTTACCATTGCCGTCGAAATTGGGCTAAGGTTGGAGCGCAACTCAGACAACCAGAAAGTCAGCTGGAGACGAGTTGAGCAGGTTGAACGAGGTGCGGGGATGGATCTCTTCCGTGTGTAGCCTGCAAAATATCCGCTCGTCAGAAAGTTTTCGATGGAGGATCATCCAATGTCTAAGTCAGAATCGAAAGGCAATAGTATGAAAGGAAGAAAATTTCGGCGGAGCGAGGACTCTATGAAAAAAATTGTGTGCATATTACGTATCTCAAGTCCTTCGAGTTGTTCTTTGTCGTTATCTGGAGCTTGAGAAGTAGTCAAAATTTTATACTATAAGCAAGAGGAATGGTATTAAAGTCTGCTTTTTATGGATTGAGAGGAAAACAGCAAGCATGTCTTATGAGAGCCGGCACAGGAGGAGCTCTCGCTGTTTGACCTGGAACGCGTCCGACGGCAACCCCACTCCTTGGAAACTCCCCAGTTCCCTCAACTCCATCCCCGCTTCATTAGCTTTGAAAAATGGCAGCATTAAATGTTCACAACTTTACGATGCTTGAGCAATGACTTGATGTACTGCATGCATTCTGGTTTTGATTTCATTGACAGTGCTTGGAACTTCGTTTTACCATTAAAATAATTAAACCGAGATGACACTTTGTGTTACCTCTCCCATGAGCAGCGACAAAGAAGATGGATTTGTGGAGCAGAATAAGTGACGACTAAAGGAGTCAAAGTATTGCTTGTAACGTTACTGTTGATAACTTGCATTCTTGGAGTTTTTTTCTCTCTTTGTTTTTTTATCTCCTCCATTAATTCCACGCAGAGATCTCAAAGTCATCATTGGTGGAGCTCCATCATCGAAAAGCTTCGGTCTTTGTTAAGTTTATCTTTTTCTTCTTTTCTTTTTTTTTTCTTTTTTTTTTTTTTTAACTTAGGCGGCACCTCACAGTACATGAGTACGGAGACATCCAATAAAGTTAGAAAATAATATATCGCAAAGAGCCCTTGGCAGTTTTCCCTCCTGCATCCACAAAATGCCGCCTAAGTGATTGACCATGTAAGAGGTCATCCAATCTGCGGCCCCATTAGCCTTTCTATAAACATACCTAGCCAGGAAAGCTTCCCTATCTCTACTCATAGTCCAAATGTCTCAAAGTAGGGGATGATCCCACCCCAACACCCTCGGATCCTTCTGGATCCACCCTATAATAGTGGTCGAGTCGTCCTCCATAATAATGGAGCTAGTCTGCAACACTCGCCGCGCATATCGAAAGCCCTTCCATTCAGCCCTCAACTCAGCACTATGACCGATTGTTAAGTTTATCTTGAATTTCTCGATCAGCCTCCTCTTTGAAAGAGGGCTTGTGGTTGAATCATGTTACATCCGTATATACCTTTTTTTTTTGGTCTCTCTTTTCGAATCTCTTTATTCTTTTTCGGTTTCTTCCGGATCCGTTGTAACAATTCTCTGTCCATATTTAAAAACCTTAATATCATCTGATTTTAGGAAAATGGAATAAGTAATGAAGATCCAAGTATTCACATCAAATTAAAGTTAGATCTCCTAACGTTATGTTCCTCTCCTTCAAAAGGGAGGGTTGGTGGAAGAAAAAAAAGAAAAAAAAAATAATAAAAACAAATCACGCATGTACTCCAGGAAACATTAAATAATTTGGATGGGAGGGCGCACGCACACATGCAAAAACATCTGCTGAACATTTAATAACTTACACATGATACAGCGTTGTGCTAAATCTCATGAGAATATTGCTAGGTTGCACATGGACAAATTTCAGTTAGTTTTAGCGGCGGAAAACATCAGCTTATGTGCTTAATTCCTCCCTCCGTCGAAACATCTCGCAGAAAAATAATGAGAAAAAATATGGTCAATGAAAAAATAAAAAAAATACTCCTTATTTAGTTAGAATTTTAAAAAAATGATGAGAAAATGGCATAGAAGGAATAAGATTCTCAAAAAAAAACTTATGAAAGACATATGAAAAAGCTACTTTTTTTACCGGTTGGAAATTGAATTTTTTTTTTTTTCCAAAAGCATGCATCAAAATTTATGAGTAAATTTTTTTCTTCATAAAGTGTAATAAAATAAGTATATGCTCATAAGCTGCTACTCTGAGATGGACACTTTTCTATAATCAACTGAAGAAATTTTTTTTTTTTTTTAATGGACCAACGAGTTCTATATAAACTCCGTCCTCCCGTTCGCTTGGTACAAACGAGGAGGCGCGTAGGCTTCCTATACAAAACTCTAGACTCCGCTCGTCTTTGCGGGCGAAAACCCCAACAAAAGGCTCTCCAATTCCTTCCCGTGCACCAACCAAATATGTGCAACTCCAACGCCTTATCACCAAACTCCCAATGCGAGCACCACACCCTCCTCGCCCCCTTTGTCGACCAAAAGCACCCAAGCCCACCCCTTCTAAACCCAAGGCCTCCCGGCGAGCTCGCCCTCGCCTTGCTCGAGGCCAAGTCCCTACTCGCCTTGGCCCTCCCCATGGTTCTCAGCGGCCTCCTCTTCTACTCTCGATCCATGATTTCCATGCTGTTTTTAGGCCGCCTCGGCCGCCTCCCTCTCGCCGGCGGCACCCTCGCTATCGGCTTCGCCAACATCACCGGCTACTCTATCCTCTCGGGCCTTGCCACCGGCATGGAGCCCATCTGCAGCCAGGCCTTCGGGGCGAACAAGCGCTCGGCCCTCCTCCGCCTCGCCCTCCGCCGCACCGTCCTCCTCCTCCTCACCGCCTCCCTTCCAATCGCCGCCCTCTGGGCCGTCATGCACCGTCTCCTCCTCCTCTGCGGCCAAGACCCCGACATCGCCGCCGCCGCCCGCTCCTACATTCTCACCTCCCTCCCCGACCTCCTCCTCCAATCCTTCCTCCACCCCCTCCGCGTCTACCTCCGCGCCCAGTCCATCATCATCCCTCTCACCTACTGCGCCGCGATCGCTCTCCTCCTCCACATCCCCATCAACTACCTTCTTGTCTCCGTTCATCAACTCGGCATCCAAGGCGTCGCTCTGGCATCCGTCTCTGCCAACTTCAACCTCCTCATCCTCTTGGTTTCTTTCATCTACTTCTTCGGCATCCACAGCCCCACCAGTGGTGATGATGGTGAGCTGCATCTCACCAAACATGGCTTCGATGCCTGGAGATCTTTGATCGGCCTCGCGATACCGAGCTGCATTTCGGTCTGCCTCGAGTGGTGGTGGTACGAGATCATGATCCTCCTCTGCGGCCTCCTCCTCGACCCGAAATCCACCGTCGCCTCCATGGGCATCCTCATCCAGACCACCTCCCTCCTCTACATCTTCCCCTCATCCCTGAGCTACGGCGTGTCAACGCGCGTCGGCAACGAGCTCGGTGCAAACCGCCCCGACCGCGCGCGCCGGGCGGCGGCGGTCGGTCTCTCGTGCGGGGCGGCGTTAGGCTTGGCAGCGCTCGTCTTCGCGGTATCCGTGCGGAATGCGTGGGCGGCGATGTTTACGGATAGCAAGGGAATCGCGAAGTTGACGGCGGCGGTGCTGCCGATACTGGGGCTGTGCGAGCTCGGGAACTGCCCGCAGACGGTGGGGTGCGGGGTGCTGCGGGGGTGCGCGCGGCCGCGAGCGGCGGCGAATATAAACTTGGTCTCCTTCTACGGGTTCGGGATGCCGGTGGCGGTGGGGCTGGCGTTCTTCGGCGGTTTCGACTTCCGGGGGCTGTGGCTGGGGTTGCTGGCGGCGCAGGCGGCGTGCGTGGCGACCATGCTGTCGGTGGTGCGACGCACCGATTGGGATCTGCAGGCGGAGCGGGCGCAGCGGCTCACAAAAGGCGCTGTCGAGAGCGACGCTTTGGTAGTTAAAGTCATCGGCGACGGCAGCGATGAAAGCAATGGAAAGCAAGCAACAAAGACTGGAGTTATGGGTGGGGAGGGAAAGTCTCCTTTGATTGTTAGCATAAATATTGATGGATCCACTGTATTAACTTAACTTGGCGAACATTGGTTACTTTTCTTGGATTATTCTTGGGTGTTACTTTTTTCTTCTTAAACCCTAGTAAACTTCCTCCCTTCTTTACATGCTTTAGTGCTACGAGAGATGAGAACAGTTCAAACTGCAACACGGTTTTTGTATGAAAGTCTTCATAAATGTTGACAAATTAAAGTATATGAGACGATATATGTTCCCACTATTTAACTTCTGAAAAAAATGATTTGAGTCTTTGGCATTGGCTCATGCTAGGAGTGAATGCAGAATGCTGCAATTCCATTTCCTTGGTCAAATGTCCACCATGACCACGTATCATAAATTTCTCTACAAGTATTGGCTTGTGGACCCACCACCATTTCAACTGAACATGTAGTTGGGTCACATACTCAAACCCGAACCAAAACTATTCAAACTTGGAACATGTGGTCAGGCTAGATGAGATGACAAGAAAGAAGGGGGAAAAAAAAGTTATCTCGGTGAGATCTATAGTCCAAAACCTAGGCTCCTAGGGACAAAGGTTTAGATCTGGAGTTCCAGCTCCCCAACCTCACTCCCTTTCTTTGTTAAAGAATGCAAACCAGAAGTTGATACCAAGTTGGAGGGAAGAAAAGGCCATTGTATGAACTGGCTGAGATGGTCTTCCTTTGTGTGCGTGCGCGCGCGCGTATAAAGATCGAAAAATATGAAGGTGGATCCTAGGAGAGAGATTCTTCCAACACCTTTAATAACAAGCAGTTCGCCTGCTATTCTATTCATGCTTAGTTTTGAGTAAGCAGCAAATATGTCTGGTTGACCCATGACCCAACCTGGCCCGACTTGCTTAAAACTAATACGAGGACCCGTAGGGCCAAGTCGGTTCTAAAATTAAGCATGTTCTATTTTTCGAGTCGAGTCTGGATTTATTATGCCCGACCCAACCAGACCCGTTTAATTTTTGGGGCAATTTTAGGTTTCCTACCCTATGACCCGACCCGAACCTGGTACACCATTAGAGCCTGCAGGAGTGCTTAAGGGTCTCTAACTCTCTAGTGTATTATTGAATGGAATAAATTTATATTAAGACTTAGGTTGGTTACATTAAATAGGAATATTGTTTTTCTAAGAAAGAAGTTCACACTAATAAAGGCAAAATAGAGTATAACTTTACCATGTAGATAAAGATGGGTTAATGACGACTTCTTTGCAGCTATTGAACTTCGTCATGTGTCATTATCAAAACTATATTCCTTGTCCTATTCAATGTATGTTTTTTTAGTAGTATGTTTATAAAAGATAGTAGTAGATGCATTCCAACAAATTCAAGGGATACCACTGCTAAGTAAAAAGGATTAGCATAGATGCAATTCTTTTCTATTTGAAAAAAAATGTGTTGCATGTATGAACAAAAATTCTTTCTTGTGGCTAATAAGGTTAAGCCTAACATTATTAGATTAGTTTATAATGGCATCAATCCTTGATACTTCGGCACTTTCACTTGTATGGTTCTGCATAACCTGCTTTCGGTAGTTGTTACTTATTGCAAAAGAAACCAAGTACAGAGAATGACAAGTACAGAGATCCAATCCGAATCTGATCTAGACCCAACCTGAATGACCCATTGGGTCAAAAATTTTAGCTGTGGACTGAGTTGACCTGATTTCCTGTTGAGTTAGGTTTGTGTCCAATATTAAGATCCGAACAAGGAACCGGGTCGGGTCGAAATCACTTATGACCCAGTCCGACCCAACCCATTTGCATCCCTAAGTTTTGAGTTGTAGGTTTGTGCATTAAAAATATATACAATACAATGAAAGGGATCAATGCCAACATCATGCAGTTTGTTGGAGAATATGCATGTGCTGATCATTGGAGTGGAAATCGCTCGTTCCTATGTCAACATGCTTCATGCTTCCACCTTTTCTTGCGGCCAACTTGCACAATTTTATGTTGGAAAGAAATCTTGGGAGTATTTGATTAGTTTAATCCCTCATTTGGACTTGGCATGCCCCGAAAGCCATGTTGGATGAGAATTAAGAATGAGATATAGTGTTTTCGCATCTCTAAAGGTCAGGGTCATCTCTGGCAAAAAAAAAAAAAAAGGTCAGGGTCATCACTAGAATAGATCAATGCATTGGTGAGAAACTATTAGGAGTGGCTTTTCCTTTCATTAAGGTAGTCCATGACTTCCAAAGGTCCCTTCGCTGCCACTCATGCCCTATCTTGTTCAGTTGTTTGAAAGGTCAATCATGGTATTAATTGAAAAATCTCATATTAAAATCCACTAATTAGACTGTCAACATTTTTATCCACTCTTTTTTGGTGTATATTATATGCATTGCAGCTTCACCAGCCACCCTTAATTAATTTGCCTAATCATGCTTATAAAACATGTGGCCAGCTTCTTTTTTTTTTTTTTGTGAAAAAGGACATGAAGATGAAGTGGAGCCTGATCTCGGTGGTTGGATTCCTCTTACGTAGAAGCCAGAGATTCCATCTGTAATTCTCGGATAGTCGATCTCCAAATAATTGGATCTAAGCAATTATAACATGCATGGATTTTCCTTGTCTCCTTCTCTGATTTCAAAATAGTAATCATATTAAACCAATTGCAAGTCGCAGCATCCATTCTCCGAACTTCTAAAAATTTTATTTTCGGATAATATTTGTGTCACACCCCTCGCACGAGATCACGAGTCGGGAGTCGCGGCAACCACCGTATACTCATAGGAACTCTCTCTACAAGTATATAAGGCATCTTATCACGATATCATACAGCAAACAACAGAATAAATTTAAATAATTAACATTCAAATTCTAATTTAATTAACAAAATTAAAAGTTTTACAAAACTAATAATATTCCAAAATCTTGCATCAACTCTAAAATAAAATCTAGTCTAAATAAAGATATTAAAATTTTGTCTCTAATCGCTCTCCCATAATAAAACTCCGAATCGAGCTAATTTTTTGGATCTATAAAAACAACAAGAACCGTATAATAAGCTAGATAGCTCAGTAAACAATGAATACTTTAGCTAAATAAATTAAACAATAAATTAAATATTTATTTATATAAAATCAGCACATAAAATTCATCAATTTAAAACTAAATTAAGATTTGCAGCATTATCGAAATATTACGCATGTCAAATTTCATTTTTCTCAAAATCTAAAATATCGTTTATAAATCAATTTCATTCAAATCATCAAATTCAACTTGACAGCTAAGAACTATGGCCATATTAAAGTGCCACCACATCACCCCCAATGGTAAGGTATCAAAGTTCCGACGTACTGTGATAGCCCGATTAAGGCTTGGTTAGCCTGACCGGCCTGACCTGAGCTTTGGCCCATCCTAAGATTCCAAAAGAAGAAGAAGAAGAAGAAGAATTTCAGCATGTGCCGTGCACGTGGCTGGAGGAATGACTCCCGATCGTAGTCTTCTTCCTCTCCGGAAAGGTCGGACAGAATCCAACTCTAAACCGGATTTCGGTTGTGGCCAAGCTCTATTTAGACCCATCCCGGTCCCTCTTCCACTCATTGGAGATTGCAGTTGAGATCGGAGCCCACCACTAGAGATTTTACTCATTTTCCTCTCTGAACGTTGGTCGCCCATTGCGCCGTTGCCGTGGCCAAATGCCACCGAAAACCGGGGAAAGACCTAGTCTCCTTCGAGCCACTCCTCTCCTCTTCCTTCTGGACCGTTTAAGAACCTTAATTTCGGTCGGTGATCGCCGAATTTTTGAGTGGAAAGAAAGATGCTCTGCATCCCCTATTTTTTCAGCACTTCTTTTCCTTTTTTTGGCCATCGGCGTTGCCGTCTCCTGACATCGGACCACCGGTTAAGTCCCACGACCTCTCTACTCTCTTCCTCGACAGAGTCGTGACCGCCAATGAGTGGTCAACAGCCAAAATCTAGGGAAAAGCTTCAGTTCCCTTGTTTTTCGACCTCTTTCTTTGGATTTTCTCACCGGTTGTCCCCCACCTCCAACCACCGTCCTCTCCCTTCCTCCCCTGTTTTCCAAGAAAGAATAGAAGGAAGAAAGAAAGTAGAGAAGAGGAGGAGGAGAGAGAGAGGCCATCCCTCTCTTGTTTCTCTCTCTTATTTTCTTTTTCTTCCTTCTCTCATCTCCCTATTTCTCTCTCTAAGAAGACCTATGGATCCATGAACTGAGTCTTATCTTCCTATCCTATAGATCCGAGTTGACTCCTATAAAGGGCCTTGATCTGCCATAATGCTCGGGCAGCCAGTTAGACCGATCACCGAGCCTTTTAAGTGCCTATGAAACATAGTATTGATGAACCCTATTGAATGGCCTCGGCCTTAATCAAGTATGTGCCCCATGATTCATTGTCCGTGTTGCATAGACCTGATCTAACCGGGCCACCGTCATTCGGCCAACCATTTTGTTTTTCTTGTTATTTCAATACTAATAAAGTTATCGAATGAGAATTTATCTTACTCTTAAGATCTTTAAATAGTTTTAGCAGGTTTGGCTAGTCAAATTTGAAATTCTAAGATGAAAGATGTAAGTAACACCAACCCCTTATTAGTTTTCAAATTTTTGCTTATTTTTTGGTATTATAAAAACACAAAAATAGGATTAAATGTTGATGATATTATATTTTCTTAAAATCAAGGATCAAGCATATAATATTATGAAACTCATGATTTATTGCAAAATAATGGCTCCATAATTATTTTATCATCAAGCACTATTTATAAACTAGGAACCTCGTATTTATAAAATTTATATTTTGTTGTAAAAAGAATAATTTCATAATTACTCTACTGTTAAAGGTTTAATTATGGACTACAAACTCTTAAATAGTTTTTAGTAGTTTATTTATGTATGATTTAAGATAATATAATTTAGCAGTTTGTAAAACCTACACTTATACTCAATTAAATTAACGGCATTAGTGAATCCGTTTACCTCATATAAAAAGTCAAAATTGCCCCGGAGTGCTGTGTAAATTATAAAAAGCCCCTAAAATTAGGGGTAAATTATACTTATATCCAATAGTTTGAAAAATATATGTTTATCCTCCTGAGGTCTGTTTTTATCCAATACTTGAACCCATAATTTATTTCTGCTACAGGAAACTAACATCAAGAGTTTTATTGCATGAGCCAGCATATCTATGCTCCAAGCCAAGCTATGGAATCACAACTGATGCACCCTCCAAAAAGAAGAGTTCTCATGCACGTCTAATTTGGATACTTTGGATGATAAGCTACCAGAGCTGTTATAGCTCCATGTATAGATATAGAAATCCTCGTTCACAGCGACAATGTTAAAGATCACGTATACTGTATTGGATAAGTAGAACTCAAAATCAACAAATAATACACCAGCATCGCTGATCTCAATGATATGGTGAGTGGGAAAGCAAAAACAAAATCTGATCGGGAAGAACGGATGTTGGTCGGGAAGGTTTGGTGCGATCGCTCGAAAATTGAGACAGTTGAATTTTACTAAAATAGGATGCTTGTCATCGAATATCGATTGGGAAGAAAGCTTGTTGTTGGTCACTCGTCAGAAAAGGACACTCATGGTGGAGTGGCAAAGTGGGAATGAACCCCTAGCCATTTAATCTCAAAGAGAAAAAGACTTTTAAAGACATAATACTTCGAAGAGTTCCGAGCGTCCGAAAAATAAAAGAGGAGTCTTATTTTCTTATAGAGGTAATTTTAACTTTTAACAATAAATAAACAGTTTGACTAACGTTGCCAATTTAAATGGGTATAAGTATAGATTTTTATAAACTATTAGGTGTAAGTATAATAAATATAAACATCAGAAAGATTTTTGTAAGATTATTTTGGTTATTTTCCAAAAAAATTTCTTACATGGCATTTGGGTCCCATTAAAAGTTAATGGTGTGAATAACATCCTGTTAAGTTATGAGTTGATGTATTAGATAAAAATAAACATTAGAGGGATAAGCATAGGTTTTTCATACTATTGAGTGTAAGTATAATTTATTCCTAATCTCAGAAAAAAAAATTTCATTTACTCTTTTTTTTTCGATCTCCTACTCCAACTCTTACATCTAGACTGGTTAAATGGACTTGGCTTAATTTCTTATTAGTTGTGCTGGGTATTACAATTTGAGTCACAAATCATTGGGAAAACGTGATGAGTACGTGCACTGTTACATCATGGCATGATGGATAATGTGGCATTTGAGATATAAGAATGTAAAGATCAGTCGTAAAGTTTTACTTGACATAGCATGGATTAGCATTTTTTATGGCTTAAGGACCAATACAGGTTTTGAACCTCGGCCATGGCCTTCCAAGTTGAAGAGCATGCCATTGAAAACAGCTGAAACCAATAGCATAAATGAGCATCACAATTCATTTTTCGCACGGTATGTTATCTAACTAGCAGTGCATTACTAGTTAGATCTTCCATCTCCATCAAAATCTACCAAAACCATCCCACCTTTGGGCAGCCTCTTGAATGCCAAATGGTCCTGGCCGGCCCTCCCCAGCTAAAAACAACCACAAGCAAGCAATTGAATGTACCAAAAGCTCATTAAGTTGGTCCTAATGGCTAAGGCTAAGACCAATTAATTGGACAGATCGAATCACCATGACTTGGGACCATCCGACATTGCGAATCGCTTGGTTCAAATGGAGTCCTTGCTGGTGTTTTTGATTGCATCCCTGGTAGGGTCTTTCTTAAGCCACCGACCGTCTCCGCCGGAGCTGCATTCATTCGCTACTGGAAAGTTAGTTCTACTCGGCCAACAAAGACATGCATAATGCTATGCAATGGTGCGCAAGATGTACGATCGAGAGGGACGTAGTATCTAACATTCGCACCACATTATTATTTTTCACTCTCCATTAGCACCTAAAACAGTATCATCAAATGCCAGTCTTCATGAAATACCAAACAAAAGCCTAATGATAGGAACAGAAAATTTTGAGCCATAAAGAAGGTTCAATGGATCTTGACCTTTTCTTAGAATAATTGAGGCACTGCTTTTAACAACAAGATTCATGGAGGAACAAACGGAGGACACTATCCCGATCACCCATTGGTCACAAATTGAAATCAAAACGCAAGAAGCATGGATTAAACAAAGGTAACTACTCTTCTACTTAATAGAATTGGGTGGACCCCGGCTCTCCCCTTCAATCAAAAAGAAGGAAGCATTCTCCTAGGATGTGACCTTGAGAAGCCGTCAAAATTATATACTATAGCAAGAGGGGTAGTATTAAAAGTGCACCTGATAATCGCAAGCATGTCTTATGGGAGCCGGCACAGGACGAGCTCTCGCAATTTGACCAGGAACGTGTCCGGCGGCAGCCCCACGCCTTGAAGTTAAAGGACTCTCCCCACTTCTCCCAGCTCCAATTCATTAGCTTTGTAGTGCGGAAAGAGAACATTAAAACGCTTAGAACTTTCAATATCCCAGCAAGCACTTGGCGTATTATATTAGCAGTGGCCATCTTTCAGGTCTCTGCTCTTGAATTTCTTAACAGTGGTCGGTTCAAGCGATGACTTTTTTTTGTCGGAAAAAATCATAATATTGCATGCAAGATTTATGCTCGACGCTTTGCTTCCAAGGACTTTTTTTCCCCCTTTTCCTCCATTCCACGCATCATGGGCACGGGAATGATTTGTAGCTGGTTTGTTTTCTGAAAGGTCGCTGGGGAAGCACCGTTGATTGAGAAAGCTCACCATTTTTTCTTGAATGTTAAGTAAATGGTGATAGCATGTAGAAATTTGCTAGAGTTCAGAGATTGTTAGGCACAATGAATTTCTACTTAGCTTGCGCAATTTAACTACAGCTTTCATTTTTGTATGTTACCATTAAAATTGAGTACTGGAAAGTTGCATCCTCTGGAAGAGCAAGTAGTATGTGCAAGTAAAACTGAGACTCGAGAATCTCTTAAAGCTAGATTCTGCTAATAATTTGCGCACCTCAATCTAAGATTTGAAATGTAATTCCACAGGCATTGGACCTTCACCTACTTTACTAGTTTGCTAATCGAAAGAGAGAGAAATGATAAGCTCACATTAATTGAAATTCGATTTTGTTTTATAAAAAAAACCACCCAAAAAAATGGCAAGAAATCTAACACAACTCCCTTTTCGAATAAGATATTGCCACCATTTGTGAGCTAAATTTCAGGTCACTTATACTTCGAGGAATCCACCAAAAATTTCTTGCACTTAAATGCACTGATCAATTAAATATGATATCCCGATAAATCACCACCACTAAAAAATTATATTTTTCGTCTTCAGCTAGTCACACGCACCATTCTTGCCAAGTGGTGTTTAATTATATGAAAAAGACTACCATCAGATACTCCCTCTACAAAGAAACGACTTCAACGCACCAAGTGAAAAATGATATCATGGAACCACCCCCATGCATCTACTAAACGTACCTCTTGAATCATTCCCATGCATAACAAGAATCAAAAAGAACTCCTTTATCAGTAACTACTTCCATTTGATTGCTTGATGGGATCACAATCATCAATAACATGGTTTCTGAATTCATCACATGCATTGCGTACACCTACTAACACAATAACACGATTCTCCATAATCCAAATGAGAAAAGAAGATTTTGTACATATTCCACAGTTCGAAAGTAGCGGCAGCTTACGGTTGAATACAGATCACAATTTGTTTGATAAGCTTTGGCATCCCAAAAAAAAATAGGAATGTGAGGGGAACAGCCTCGAACTTATTTCTATAGCGGGTTAGGCATCCAACAGATCCATGCAAAGTGTGCCTTCCATGGTGAGCACCTATGCTTGGAAGACCAACAACCCAGAGGCCGAAGGCAAAATGAACCTGTCGAGCTTCAAGACCCCATCAGTAATTGAAACACAGGAATGGAGAAAATATGAACTTAGATGAGAGTTTGCCTTCTGGTTAGAGGCATGGAGATTGAGAGAGCACCCACCCAGAACCTTGGATGAAAGGCAGAAAATAGGCTACTGAGGTGGTAGCTCAGTGAAACTAAGCCATTACTTCCACCCGCATGGCCCGAGTTCGAAACGCGCAGACGTCGATTAAATTGTGAAGATCGAATGCTTCCTGATCAGACACGTAGGGTGGAAGGACTTATTGGTCAACTGATAGCTTCGGCAGTGCTAAGTGTGATGTACTCACATAGAGGGTTCATACCGATGCCCATAAGAATAACCGAGCCGGGCCCACAGATGGAAAGGGTACGAGTAAAAACGGCCGGCGTGCCCAACACACAGTCAAGTCTGCCCGCATCGAATATTCTCCCGATGGAATGGAAGCCCAGTGGGGACTGCTACGCGAGGGTGGGCTTGTCTCTTCCTCCCTCCTTCCTCTTTTCCTAAGAAAAAAAGAAGAAGAAGAAGAAGAGGAGGAGGAGGAGGAGGAGGAGAGAAGAAAAGAAAGGCGATTACACTAACATAGATGCTCATCATATTAAATCTTAGTTTCCTTGCAATCGAAAAATCATATTCCATTAATACATGCACCGAGGCAAAATGCAAGAACACCCAGGACCATCTGCCCTCTAGCACTCCAGAACAACAGAATGATTACTTATACGAAAGAGGTTGAATATGTGTCCCCTAAAGACTAGACAGTGAAACGTGCAACCAATTGCTAAGAAATTGGTCCTATGAATCTAAAAAATAGACAACATTGTGAATCAAAACAGTTGCTAATTTATTCCAACCGGGCGTATGCGTAAAGTTCTGTATCACCATGTCAATTCAAGTCACTAAACATGAAAATTCACAAAATTTTCGATGAGCAAGAGTGTAGCCAACTCCATTGGTTGTTCTGCTGTTCCTGGAAAATCTCAGTGGAGCAACGTTGATGTAAATGTTGCATGTGGCCAGAATTGGCAAGGAGAATTCGAGCATAAATTAAATCAGCAGAGCAGAATATGGGAATGATTTTAGAGATCCCCTACAACAGCAAAGCAAAGCAAAAAGTTACAACGATCAAGAATATTGAAGGGGCAAATGGAATAAAATAGTATAATCAAGATTTAAGGCCCAGCAAGGAGAGTGATTAGACCAAAGGTAGGTAGAGAGGCCAGGAAGACCTAAGATAACATAAATACATAATTGGAAAGCAGTACAGTGGATGTGCAAAAACTGACACTGATAATGCACTACCTGTAACAAGACCAAGTAATTACCAAATCAGAAGGTCTTATGCCTCACTTCATGGCCATGGTTTTTGCAATACTTTACCAAATAATCCAAAGTATTGTCAAACACTGAGAATGTGACTGGTAGATACGGGCATGGTAAATATGGCTATATGAAGAAACCAGGAATATGGGTATTACCGGCTCCCAAACAATTTGAGTTAGCAAGTAACCTCCAGAACAAATGGTAGCTTACATTCCTTCTAAAAGCAAACAAAGGATAGGTCCTCCAATAGTTGCTAGAGTTGCAACAAAATTCAATTTAATGAATTACTTCAGACAGGCTGCTTTAAGCCACATTCAAATCCTCAGTTAAAATATGTAATACTATTCAGAATTCGGAATTCCGCACAGAAATAGCTGCAAGACAATCATTAAATGGAAAAAAACCTTAAATTTGTCAAGAGCCAACAAGAGATAAACATTTTAAAAATTGATCCCACACCGTTCATTTTTTCTTCTTTGTCCAGCATGGATAGATAAGATAATTGTATACGCAAAACAACAAATCCATAGTGCAGCAAATTACATGATATAAAAGCCCTAAAACAAAAGGTCCTAGAAATTTGTCAGTTTGCTTCGGTAGAAGTAGCTGAAGGAAGATCTATGTCAAGCACACCATAAACAAATTACCTGTACCACAACCAGATAGAACAAAATCACATAGAACTGGAAATCATCTTACAATCTCTCCTGCCTGGGTGAGCGACTGCAAAACCAGTAACAAGTTGTGTAGAGCAATTAATAATAAAATACTTGGGAATAGCATACAGGATAGAAAGATGGCAATCAAAGAATGATGCTAACCTGCGGTACCTCTCATAATCGGGGCTTTCAGCTCTACCATAAGTAGGACTACCCCTTTGTTCAGGTTTGTTATATGGGCTGGGACCACGACCATAATCAGGGCTAGCCCTCTCCCTGCCTCTACCATAAGGACTGGCAGATCGCCCACGATCACTTCTCCTTTCTGGAGATCTGTTCCGACCTCTTCTATCAGGGCTGTACCCATTTCGTCTTTCATCATCATCACGAAGTGCATACTCGACTGAAATAACCCGATCCATCACCTTGCTACATATCCAATACAAAAGAGAACAGACAATCAAATCAGTGATACATAAGTTGTTTGCAAATTTCACCTTGAGAATGAAGGTTAACTGATTTGTTTAGATCAACCAAATGAAAAATGTATACTGTTCAAAGTTGATGCAAACAAAGGTGATCATCATTGACAACTCGAGCTACAGACCCAATTCTGATAATTTTTAATTGTAAAAGAATAAACATTTGCAGAGTAAGTCAAATATTTAACAGAAGGATCTATAAGCAATGGAGAAGTTGATAGATTAAGGTAGATAAATGTTCGTCCTACCATGCGCACCTGGAATACAGTATGCTTATCACAATACACCCCATAAAGATGTTAAAATTGGTGTTTGGAAGGAAAGTCCACAGGAACTACATGTAATTGTGGGCAATTGAAACAGGTGTCCATCACCACATTGGTGAATGTATTTTCGGGCATTTAGTGAAACAATCCATTAAAGCACACTATTTGTTATCAATATTAGCTGGCAATATCTGCAATTTGTTTAAGAATCTCCAATGTTGTGCTTCCTTATCTTCCCTCTGTTGTAACACAAACCCATTTTCCATAATGACTATTAGGGATAACCTCAAACTAATTAACTTTATAAAGTTGCTAGAAACAGTGATCTAAGCCCCCATTATATCCTTCAGTGGAACCAGCAGTATATAGCAAGATGCACCTCAATAGCATGGGCCATCACAAAACCTTCAAAACATGTTGTATTCGATGGACAACTTCCATGGTCTTTTAGCCTAAAAAATTTAGTTTTCTCAACAAAATATAAAGGGGCACCCCAGTGCATGAGGCTCCCGCCATTGTGGGGGGTCAGGGGAGGGACATACGTACACAACCTTACCCCCTGCATGTAAAGAGACTGTTTCAGTGTTTTAAATCCATGACCTCATGTCACAACGGAGCAACCTTATCATTGTGCTAAGCTCACCCTCTTCCTCATCAAAATATATATCCTGAAAAATCATCATTATTAACAGCTTCAAAATACAGCTGACAAGAAAAGAAACTAGAGAACTCAGGCTGTTACCATGAGCCTAAGTTGCCAAGTTCACTGTCAAGCTTCAGAGGAACCACAATCAGGATAGAAACATCAAAATGATGAACTAAGCATCTTATAGCAGTGATTTTAGAATATGGGATCCTAGGAAAAAGATAAATCTGCATATGATAGTCATCACAAGTTATGAAAAAAAGTTTGTACATGTTTGCCAACATACGACTTACAAGCTAGCAAACAATAACTGAAAAGTTGACCTCAAATATAACATGGATAAATATTAATACAAATTTAGGACTTTTGAGACTTTCAGCTTGGGCTTTTGGAATGCTAAGAATCTTCAATGTCAAAACTTGTATTCACATGAACCATTAATTGCAAAAGATTAGTGTTGATTTAATAAAGTTGTGAGAAGATGGAATTTGATAATTAAACAAAAGGAGTTCCATGAGGCAATAGGAAAAATTGCAGAAAGAAGTTACTCAGAAACAGCAGTCAAAATTTAATTATAAAAAAGAAAAAAAAATGTATTAAAGATTTGTGCAATATACAAAAAATGAACTTGCATGTAAGGGTGTGACCTCATGTTGGTAGCATCCAATGCTTTGGTGGCATCCTCCTGTGACTCAAACTGGATGAAGGCAAAGTTTCTTCTAATCCTAATATTCAAAATTTTTCCATATGGTTCAAAATGCCGCTCCAAATCTCTCATCCTGGTATTGATTGGATCAAAATTTATGACAAACAAGGTCTTTGTTGGCTTCATATTGGTTGGAGATCTTCTTGAACTGCCAGACCGCCTGCCACCACGCTCTTGCTGAAAATCCAATTTTGGGATATTCAATGAGAAATATAGAAGACAAATTGTTCGGTGTATCACTTATCCACTGACCAGCAATGCAAAGTCATGTACCTTTGTCCACTCAACACGTAGCCGTCGCCCTTGCCTACCAAATTCAATCCGGTCAAGTGCTCGAATTGCATCCTCCGCATCACGTTCATCATCCATGTAGATAAATGCGAATCCTGCAAAAGTACATGCCAAATCCAAGAATTAAATTATTAACTTAATAAGAAATCTAGGTCAATAAGCCCCTCATATAACGAAACCTTCATAAGAGAGCTGAGGCCTGTGGCTCCAATGAAATATTCAAAAGACTCTGCAAAGATATTTACATAACTTCGGCCCATCTCTATGAATGTTAGAAACTAGTGGACGAGAAAATCAAGAACAGACCTCATGTGTAGAACTAAATGATGTCATGGTATAATAATCCAAAAGTAGGTCTCTCGTGGTAGGCCATCGAACAGATTATGCGTTCTCGACCTATTCTCCAACCTGGCCGCAAGATCGGCATGGGAAA
Organism: Phoenix dactylifera; assembly: GCF_009389715.1. Taxonomy (NCBI): domain Eukaryota; kingdom Viridiplantae; phylum Streptophyta; class Magnoliopsida; order Arecales; family Arecaceae; genus Phoenix; species Phoenix dactylifera. The sequence goes on along the minus strand of NC_052409.1, from coordinate 9,129,185 downwards.
CATGAGCAGATTGGGACAGTGGGCAAAGTTCATGGAAAATGAAAGGCAATGGTCTCTTGGGGAAATGTTTCCAGGTGGACAGATGCCACAGTGAATGGTGGAACAGATCAGCTCCTGGAAATACACAAGAAGATGACACTCGGGCTCAGGCAGGAAAGGTGTTGCACAGCCCATCAGCCAGGAAGAGCATGGATGCTCCAATACATTCCTGCGCCAAAGAAATTGTTGAGTGCGGGGGGCTAATCTTACAAAAAATATATAAATAATGTTCATCCTGATTCCCAATTCTCCTGTAAAACTCAATAAAAAGGTCCCGCGTGAATATGTCATGCCGTCTGGAAATGGTTGCAACATAGCAACTGAGAGCTGATGCAGTTGTAGCATGTCAACTTTGAAAAAGGGAGGACTCCTGCTTGAGAAATGGCATCAATAGTAGGGTGCACCCACATATTATTGCTCTGACATAGATTATGGTCCCTAAATTGCAATCTACTGAGGGCCATTACATAGATTGAACATAATTGATGATTTTCAGTAAATATATGCCCATTAGCATGGACAGAATTAGTTTAGTTTTACATCTGTAATGCAACTTGAACTTATTATAGTAGGATACAAGGATTTTCATTCAATTAAGAATCATATACAGGCATGCTCATATTGTAATATCTAGCATGAGATTATGCATATAAATATGGAGCTGTAACTATGTACACTACAACCAGAAAGGAAAAATAAAGAAATAGCAATATTCTCTTCATACACTTTTCCAACTGCAGGTGTTGAAGCCACTCAGGTCTGCAGCCATTTGTCAAAAGGAGAGCAATACTAAGAATTAAATCATGATTCAATATTAGCATCCAGGAATAATTCTTCAGTTTCAAATGTAACTTCCACAGAATATTCACAAATTGGCGCATTCAATCAAAAATAAACAAATGTTACAAGAACTGAAGGAAACAAATATATTAACTTGTAATACATCAGCTAACAATCCTAAGGGTCAAAAAAAACTTCTTAGAACAATGAATTGACACTTGCTTACAAATGGATAAAGACTACCTGACTTCATATCAACCCTATCAACCCTCCCGTATCTGCTGAAAAGTCGCTCAAGGTCAGATTGGCGAGCATCATACTCAAAGTTGCCACAGAAAATGGGCCTCATTTTGGTTAAATAAGTTGACAGCAAGATCTCCTTGAATCTGGAAGGAAGACAAATACAAATGATTTGGAGCAAAAAACATTAAAAGGGGAAACTAAACATGAGAAAAATTCATAAATCAGAGGACATGTTGGAGAGTCATAAATCTTTGATAAGATTGCTAAGATTCTTAATATAACCTTATAGAATGAAAAGGAAAAAAACACTGCATGGAACTTTGTGTAGATTAATGGAGAATATATTAATGTACAATGATGATGAACTGCAAGGAGCATAATAATGTGCAGCCCAAGAAACAAGTGCAGCTGTGTAAAAATGGGCCATTTCCTTCTCCCAAGTACATAAATTGGTGAAGGAACTAAAACAAAGCAAATAAAGTTCCTTCGACACTATCCGAAAGTAACAAAATGACTCATAATAAAAGCTTGCCAACTTTACAATCTACTCAACACTATCTATTAATTCAAAGTATTGTTTTTAGGTTCCATCATAGAAGAGTGAAATCAGTGAAGAAAGTCATATTGGTTGGGCCAACTAAAGTTGCGCTAAAGAGATTTCAGTCTTTTAAGTCTTCAGTCATATACAGGAAAAAATGAAATATTTTAGTGGAAAGATACTGCACAAATTATTCAAGATTATTACGTGGAGATTCTATGCTGTTTCCTGCAAATCTTATGCAAAACAGAAGGCATGTAAATAATGCAAACATGCAATCAAGGGCCCTAAGTTGTATGCTTCACATTATTCTAGGTGGGCATACGATGGATTTAAATGAAGACAAAGGCTAGCTGCAGGAATCTCACCAACCCAAGCTTAGGTCAATAATATCACCAATCATCCAGGCCCAGCTTGAGGCCATGGGTCTACCAATCCCAACCATCAACAAGGCCGCCCAGGCCAGCTACTTAAGCTGAGGCCTGAGCCTACTTCATGACCAAACTGCTGATGCATTCAACCAGAAACAACATGACTTGTGAAACTGAAAACTCTTGCAGCAGACAATTGCCATAGGATGGTGGACAAGGGACCTAATAACAATTAGGTAGAAGGCAAGGCTTAGGCGGATGCCTTGACAGATTGTGACAAAATATTAAAATAATTAATTATTATTTATAAAGTATAAAAAAAATTAGAGTCAGAGACATATTAGAAGAAATTTAAGGGAAATCTCAACTTATAGAAGTCCTTATATTTATCTAAGAACTTACTTTAGTGTAGGATGATATTTAAGTAATAAAATTACAAACTTTCCTCAAATTGTATGATGATGTTAATTACTTATCCAAAGAAAGCAAGCTTAATGGTTCACTTTTGTAGTTAAAATAAACAATCTATCATATAATAATTGCTCGCTGCAAAGTTACAAACAAATAATGGAAAGCAAAACTTTTAAGTATAACAAAAATCTTGAGCACCAATTGTTAAAGTAGGACAATTATAATACATTAGCCAACTAATAGCCTGATTCGCTTGGTTTAAAACCACATCCCCACAAAAAGTAGTCCAAACCTGGCCAATATGGACTTACTAAGCTAGGTAGGTCACTTAGGCACCATCTTGGCAGCTGGTCCACATATGGGGCCTGCTTAAGCAGTTAGGAACTATAAAGACAGCCAGTTGACCACCGAAAATCTAATCCTAGGTGACCACTTTGATGATTTAGGTGTGTGCTTTTTAAAAAACAATGGAACTCACAGTGTTGTATTATTTATTTGGGGTGGTTCCTGTACAAGGCAGGAACAATAGGGTTACAGGTAAAGCTATGACAGATCTCCCTTTGTTTCAGTCTTATGATAACTAAGGCAAAACACCACTTAATAAATTATGCATGATAAAGATAGTCAAGTATGGTGGTATGAGTAAATATTCCCCAAAAAAAGAAATGAGTATACACTTTCACATGTATTTGAGAACCTATTTAAGTAATAGTATAACATGTTTACCAAAAAAATAACAATATCCCCTACATATTATGTTCAATTTTTCAAGTACAGAAAACAATCTAAGAACTATCAATTGAAGAGGACAGAGAGGAGAAAAACATGTGGTCACCAGCATAAGAACAGACTCCTCGTGTAGACTGCCTAGACCAATACATCATACCTGCTGCATATTCAACAGCCCAGTGCATTGCAGTCGCTAGACAGCATCTGCATATAGGGTGCATATGCAGCCATGCAGGATACATTTGAAAACAGCGCCGAGAATGGGTCTAAGAATACCACGTCCTTATAGTTAGAAGGTGTTTCCTGCTTATCAACTTGTTAAGACTAGAGAAGAGTAAAGCTGTACCAGGTACCTTCCATCAAGGATTTAATGTTCATCAAAATTTATGAATGATAATTGGACGCCTGTCACATAACTGATTTTCTAGGATCTCAAATGCCAACAGTTTCCACACAAACATTCGAACATGGACGAGCCATGGTCCTTTGTTCCTTTAGGACAAAATTTATCAGATTAACACATCAACAGCCAATCTTTTAGTTTGCTAAGCATAAACTTTTACCCGATTCCTTTAGTTAACTAGAGTAGGACACATCAAGTCAATATTTACCTAGAAGTATCTAGTTCATAGATGTTTCAAAAAAAGAAAAAACAATGGAACTATTGAACAACAAATGAGTAACTGAAGAAGTACAAACACACATCATTTAATAATACTGGCGAATGTTCACATGCATGCGTACATGGTGATCCAAACAAAAATTTTAAAAAATTTCATCATTTTGTGAAGAATTTTTTGAGTAAAGAATTTAACTGCCTTTAACTTGTTGAAATTAGTAAAACGAATAATAAAGTAAAAAGGAGTAGCCATTTCTTTTATTCATTATCATTTTCCTTCCTTTTTCTCTATGACAACAGAGATGGCCAAAGTAAAACAGCCTCTTGCAAAGGGCGTCTCATGCAGACAACCAATACATCGCAAGCCAGAATTTTTTCCCAAGTCCTGAGGACAATTTCCTTTCCAAATCATATTTGTTTCATTAACCCTCCCAGAATTGGCTGCTAAATCAGCTCCTTGATAAGTTTCCTCATAAATATTCCTAGATATAACCTTCTCAAAATGCAATCAATATCTACTATAATCTTCAATTATTGATGATATGTACCAGAGCTCCTGTTGACTGAACTTGGCAAACAGACGAGAGATTGGCAGTTACTCTTGATGAGGCGCAATCGCTTGTGCCATCCTCAATGCTTTCTAACTGTGCATATTTTAGCAACAATCTACACTCCTTGGTTCGAAAAGCATAGGTGCTGACAAATAGTGGTTAGCCTTTTTGGTCTCTAGACTCTCTACAAACAAACCAGTACTCATATGGTCTCTCAATGATGACTTGGGTTGACAGTCTGTGGACATCTAAACAAAAAATTTTCTTAGTATTCATCATGAATAAGAAGTTAAAACTAAAAAAGGGAAAACAGACAAAAAATAACAATGTGTCTTCTACTAAATCGATAAAATTTGAAGGTTGATTACTAATCATGGTCTGAAGGCCAAAGCTTTGATCACTTGGCTAACAGCAAGATTCTTTATTTACTAATTATTTTAGTTAGGCTATCGCAAGACTGCTCAACACAACACATCCTTGCCAGAAGACCAAGCAGCTGGCATGGTGAGCCCCAATGGGATCAACGGACTGAGAGATTGCACCTAAGTGACACTATGTGGCTCATGATATTGCACAAAAAGCATACTCAGTTGTATTCTACCACCACCACATTTGCTCCAACACAGGCCCACTAACCACAACAAAGTTTATTAAAATATTCGGATCATTCCCATTGAAGAAGGAAACTTTTCAACTTTGATGAGTTGTAAGTCAATATTGGGTTGAATTGGCATAGACCATGAGAACATAACATACAAATGACTCAACCATGCAAAGAACATTTGCTATATGACATGCAATAACACCATCATTGGGATGGACATTAGAAGTAACAACTTTGCAAAAAACCTTATTATCGCTTTTGCAAGAGCTTTTTTCTCAAAAAAAAAAAAAAAAAGTAACAATGAGATAACCACAACACAGTTCCTTGAAAGATAGTGAAACTTCAAGCTGAGAACTATTTTGGAAAATTGGGAAATCATGATACAAGCTGTTTCTACCATACAATTTAGCTATGTCATATTTGGATTAAATAACCCAGCATCCTTTGTTAGGAACAAAAAATTAAAAAAAAAAAAATCCCATGGATTCTTTCAGTTTAGATAAGTTGAGTTCCTATTAACAACATCAAGCTTGGGCATCATGAGATCTTCAACCATCAATTATCTAATAGAAGCTGGAGACAAAGCATTCTTATTACTCAAGCAAAAGATAAAGAGAACAACACAAAGTAGACTGAAAACTATGGATCGATATAATTCCAAGGAAAGAGAGATCACTGTTTGTTCATTGCTTCAGCTAAGGATCTGTTAGATCCTTTTCCCCTCCATGTAATATAAGGTTTGACTATAGCTGGACTTATCCCTTGCCACTGCCCATTTCCATCATCAGCCCAAGGAGATCAATTTCTCCAATCCACTAAGCCAGAAGGTAGCCTTGTCCTAAGCCCAGCCGGCTCCTTTTCTCTTATTTGCCAAGTTTAATATTCTTCAGAGAAGAGTGAAGCATGAAGAACAGGGTGGGATGGGAAAAATGATAGATGGGCGACTACTCATTAAGGTTTGAATATGTGTTTGCCACGAAGCACTCTATGGCAAATGAGGGAATATTATGATATAATTGGGACATATAGCTTGAGTAGTTATAATGGCTAAGATTAATTTCATAAGATTATAAGGTCCACTATCTCTGGACAGAAACTTATTATAATATAGATATACAACAGCTAACTTTTAAAGCTAGGCACACAACATATATTATATGGAAGAGTCCCATAATCCCAACAACTTTTGTTTTTTTAGCACTATATATTGCGCTCCCAAAATCTGATTACGGGCAAAAAAATGTCATCAAGGGAAGGCAAGCAGAAAACTTCAAGAAGTAGCAGCAAATAAAAATTGCTAGTTATTAATTATTGAGACGAAGGCAAAACTGCAATTGTTCACCTCCAACATCTTTTAACATAGGCAATAGCTTCTACCCTTTTTTAGCCTCAACATAAATGCTCCAGATTTTCCTATTAAATAGTCAAAAAATGAAGGAGAGAGCCAATTGGCAAGATGTCCATGTTGTTGTTCCAATAACAAAACTTTACTAATATCTAACAGCTTAATAGCTGAAATATTTGCAGCTGCCCTGATATCTTGCTCTTGCCCCTGCCCACACACCCTCATACATTCAACTCCATCTGTAGAATAAATGCTCTACGCTGAAAAACTGTTTTTATCAAAATCAAACTTAGTTTAGTAGAGATGTACCACTAATATTATATCATTCTTTTGAATATCTATAATATATTCCTTTCTTTAATATGAAATGACCAAATTAGCTTACTTTTATTTATTCATAATATGTAGTTCCTAGGAACTTATATACCTTAAATTCTTAGCAACATTTTTTTAGCATTTCAATTTTTGCTTCCAATTCAGGTAACAAAGCCATGCTGCCCTCCACATTTTATAGTTTAATGCACACCAAAAGCAATGCTCCCTCAAATCTATTATCCAGTCAACCACATAACATCGATTAGAATAATTGAGGTGGCCCATAATTCCAAAATATAAATGATCAATCAGGAGTTATTGTTTTATTCAGCGATATGAAATATATCTTCTCAAAATTTCTATAGGTTAACATGGAAAAAAGTAATAATATTTAACCCTATAACTATCAATTGAACTTACAGGCCCAGACCAATCACAGGCTCTTCTTGGACCCAGGATGAAGCTAGAAAAATGTTAGGGCATGGGACAAAAGAAAAACCTATGACAAATTTTACATCAGTAATAGGTCTCATAGAAACATAATCAACCAAAAGACACTATTCAGTATGGCATGAGTGCAGATCCAACACTATTGAAAACGATATTCTTACCTTGTATGTATGCATAGTGTGGACTTAACAATGGATGGCTAGGGAACAGCATGAAATGGAAACCCTTGAGAAATTTTACTTCAGTCCTAGGTTTGGTAGAAGGTAACCAACCATATGGCACAATTCTGAAGGGCAATAGTGTGGATTCAAGCCCATTTATGACAACATTATCATCCTGTGTATGCATGCACATTAGCATGCATGTACATATGTTGCACTCAAGTTCACAATGATACAATTTGGTGGGATACAAGTGTAAGACATGCCAACCCAACTCAACAATAAATCAGCATAGTTACCCTATATATACTTCTACATATTCTGATACAACTTATTGGGATTTTCTAGAGTAATGTCAAAGTAGATGCCATATAACAGATAAGGTATTAATAAGATATAAATTATACATAAGGGTTCAGTCCAAAGCCTCTACTGAATACCCTTATCTAGGTCTAAATTCCCTGCAGCTCTTCACACCAGCAAGCTACCTCCCAACACCAAGCCATCTCTCATTGTGCAGACCCACTTTCACTATTGTCATGAACACCAGCCTAAGAACCTGAATAGGCTTCCCCGGCTAGATTAGAGTAATAGCATAGCCCATTTGAGACATCAATCCTACCTTTTTTGCACTTCTTTTTTTATCCTCAGCAGCATGGGAGGTTTGGGGGTTGTGCAAGTCAATTCCAGGCAGCAGTGAGAACACAATCAACGGGCAGAAAAGAATCCATCAACATAGCAATTCTGCCTAGATCGCAGCCTGGGGCAGATCACCTGAACTCACCTAGGTTTTTCATAATATTACCTACTTTGGAACAGAATCCAATCCAAACCTGAGAAGCGTCCAGTATGTACTTGTATTCTTACACCTGGACCCGATCCATTGACACTATGTATTGTAAGGTCTTACTAACCCAAACTTAAACCAGACCTAAATAATAGGCAGATGCAAAACCAGGTGTTAGTACCAGATTTTAGATAGCCAAGACTGGTGAAATGCAATACCACCTCCAACCTGACCCTTACCAAGGCCTATAACATATATAATTCTAGGATGAGGTTCCTTCTTCTCAAGAACAGATTAATTAATCTCAAGTTTGGCAAGCAATAAAGTTATACTAACCCCTGGCTTGTACATACACTCAAACCTCCATGACTGGATCTCATGTGAGATCTGCCAATAAATCAAGGGCCAACAAGGAAACCAGTCAAGTTCATGGGGCAAGGGGCAGCTAGCCTTGCCCCTATCCTTGGATAAACATATGCATCTGGACGATAGGTTCCAAAAATCCCTAGGTTCAAGAAATTCCACCTCTATAATTTCTATAAAAATTATATCAAGTATCCAGCATCACTAAAAGGAGAAAAAGGTATCCAACATCATTATGAACATGAAGCACGAGGAATTAAGGTTCCCTCGTCTTAGGAGGAAAAAAAATAATATTGAATGGGTTACCTGCGAGGCTAACACTCAAGCTGAACTCATGTTCAGTCGCACCCATCAATAAATCGAAAAATCCAACGGTAAAATACAACCTATGACAAGAGATTGAGACATCAGACATACAACGTCGGATTTTAAGCAGACTCCTGCAGGCACGCAGAGATTTTAACACATAATGAAGTAAAGCATTCAATCCCTGGCTATCTTGCAAAATAAACAAAACAACATCAAATATGCAACAAAACATATCTAGTGCCCTATTCTGTATTAAACGGAAGATCTCATCCAAATCCAATCACCAACAGACATCTCAAAAAAAAAAAAATCCTACATTAAAGAATTCAGTGAAGACCGAACAACAAAGAAGATAAAAATATCTAGATAAACTAACAGATCCAAACAGATCCATACCATACTCCTGAAAGAAACGAATCTTAGATCAAGCAAAGAAAAAAATTCCCGAGCCATTTCAAAAAGAACCAAAATGTTATCAGAATTTTTCAACAAGAGAACCAATTACCGATCGAAAGCAGCAAAAATTTAATAACGAGGGATCAAGTCACAGAGATCAAGAATCCGCGAGAGGGATTCGATCGGATCTCTCACCTTATGACCGGTGAGAGAAGAACCGAGGAAGAAACCCTAGAACCCGATGCGCCGGAAGACGAGAGAACAAGGACGGGACGGGCTTGTCCGAGGACACTCGGCTTGTTTAAAGATATCTCTATAACCAATTATGATGTGACACGTAGGTAGATCACGGTTTTAGCGTGAGAGCTCGGGTCGCATGGGAAGCAGATAAGCCATTGTCTTCGGCGACAACGAAAATTGAAAGGGACCAAGACTAGCCTTGAAAGTTGAAAATGAGACATGCCCAAGTTGACTTTGGCTGGAAATAGCTACGGTTGGATCTGGGTTTGATGCAGGCCACCTCCAATCCATAGACCATCTACCTATTCCCCCACACACCCATGTAAATTCAAGGATACTACTTGTACATGGGATAAAAATTTTTTCTCCATTTTCTAATTATTCTTAAAATACAATATAACAATATAACAATTAATAATAAATAAAATAATATAAAAATAAATTTTTATTTTATATTAAACATTGAATTTTAATGATTTCTGATAAAAATATGTATTATTAATACCGGTATTTACATGACGAACGAAAAACTCTGCATATAAGCTAAGTTTCTACATAGAAGCACCCATCATTAATATGGCGAATGAAGAGCCTAATATAAGTTGAGCATCCATTTTAGATATATATATATATATATATATATATATATATATATATATATATATATATATATATATATATATATATATAATTGAGTAGGTTAGAATCAAGTTACCTAGTGTAACTCTTATGGAGTCATACTTTTTTTTTGAATTTAATAATTAGCGTCCCACGGCAATGATATAAGCCACTATATCTAAAGTACTTACACACAAAAATTCATATTTTTCGCAGACTCTTAGCCTGTGCATCAAACGATCAATTTTTTCATATTTTTTAAACTGTCCAAAACTAGGGATCACTAAAGTACATAATTTTTTAGCATATAAGTAGTTTAGAAGTAGCAGAGCACATCCAACAGTTTAGATCATCGATGTAAGACCTCGATCATCCATTTTTTTTCTACAAAAAAGTGTAACTCTATTAAAGTTACACCAAGTGTAACTTAAAGCCAACCCTAATAGATTCAATAAATAAGCTATCTTACATAAAAAAAATATTCATGAGATTACATAAATGCGGATAACTTTATCAAAAATTTTCTTAGAGGAGAATGGTTTTAATGAGTTCATCTGTTTGGAAATTGAATGGTGCAATGACAAATTATATTTTAAAATTACATTATTGTAAAAGGTTTGTGATGTCAAGAGTTATAATACAATACCTCTAATTAGAAATCGAGATCATTAATTATGTAATTTTAAGCTTACTTGGCTATTGTCATTGTTGAAAGGATCAATATTTAATAATTGCTACACAACAATATGTGATCACTAAGAAACATCAATCCTTCCAATGTCTTTTATACCAAATTAGTACTCATGTCAAGAAATTGGTTGTAGTTATGTGCCAGCCATCCCATTCATTTTATCTTATTAGGTAATATTGCATTTTTGTTTCAAAGCCATGTATTTTTTTTGCATGTATATCTTTATAAATATTCAAAATTATGTGTACCCTCATAAGTTCACTATTTATATGTATATCCTTACAAATTACTTCTTGTTACATATTTACCCTTGATGTCATAGTGAACTCAACTACGTTAGTTTAACTAGTATTTTTTATTTATTTATTTATACTTGTATACCTTTATAAATATCTAAAATTGCATATATACCCATGTAAATTTACTATCTACATATATGTGCTTATATTTCTCACACATCTACCCTTATTTTGATTTTAAATAGCTCATTTTTCTTGGTGTTAGGTAGCGTATGGACCGTAGAACAAGCATACTAAAAGAAATAATTTATAAAAGTAGACACATAGACAGTAAATTTTGTGAAAGTATACATGTAATTTCCGATATCTATAAGGGTTATTGCTGATGATCACAAAATCTTGAAGTATAATTACTAATGTTTGTGTTGCAAGAAATAAGATATTTATTTTGCAAGGAACATTACAAGTTGGAAGAATAGAAGAGGATCTCAAAAGCTCTCAAAAAGTTGAAAGAAAGCTATTTTTTTTTGGCCCAAGTTTCAAGTTCAAAGGATTCAAGTTGGAGAACACAAAGAGTTCGACGAACACAAGTCGAAGATGGGTATTAGATACTGTGCCGATTGGCATTAGGCTAAGTGGGAGTTGTTGGGATTTGTATCCTAAATGTCAATCGTCAGCATATTGATGATTGAATTTTGTAAATGAATTGACAAATTAATAAAGTGTTATTTGGCATTATTCATTATTTCATCTTCAAATGAACTCTTATATAATGAAGTCCTTAGGACTTATGTTATGATAAAGGAGGATTTATCTTTGAGTCCTTAAACTTGTTCGCGACCAAATGATATGTTGTTACTAGGACGACAGCATTATCGAGATTAGGTCGTTGTGTGACATATATGTTGGTTGTCCTCTTAACCAAAGAGTGTGGAGACACTGGTATGCCACACAGGTGAAGTGTAGGAGTACATTTCACTGAATGTGACCAATTTCGGAATGCTTTACTGTCGAGAGATGTTCCGAGTGGATATGGGTATAAGTTTGGCCCTCTGACTTGAGACCGCAACCTGTGACTAGCAAGCAACTCACTGTACTTTGGTACCGGACTACCTGAATTTCTAATTCAGTGACGGAAGGTCACTGGGTGCAGTCAAGTACTTGCGTAGTCAGTTGTGAGTCAAGATGGAATTGACCCCTCCTGAAAACAGGAGATAATGTCTTGTGATTAATTTAGCAAAACCTTGGCCAGGGTAATCCCAGTGAGGAGTCACGGAATATCTAAAGTTAATCACATAATGGATGTACTAATTATAGGGTTGACAGTGAGCTCTAAGTCATCCTAGCATTAGGAGTCAAAGGGATTGAATTATACAGTAACCATAGTTCAGGGTTCCAGAATATTTGCTTCGCATATATTCGGCCTATGCGGACGTTGGGTACCATTGCTAGATGGTCACATCAATTAGTGTAGGAAATTGTTCCTATACTATCGGCTTAGGTTCGAACCTATGAGGTCACACGCATAGAAGATTCCTGATTGATCAAGAAAGCTGATGAATGATTAAGAATCATTCAGGGATAATTTGGTCAATTTGATTGGCAAATTATCTTATAAAATAATTAAAGTAATTATTGAAGGATTAATTAGTAATTAAATTACTAATGAACTCAATTTGATTGAGTAATTGTGCTAAGGATGAGCCAAATTGAATTGGATTCAAGTTTGGGCTCAATCAGGATTTTGACCTGATTGGATTAGGTTAGAACCAAAAAGGACTTAAGCTGATCAAATTAATTTTAAATTAATTTGTTCTTAATTGGGGATTGACCTAATTGGATTAGGTCCAACACAAAGTAATTAATTCAATTTGATTGAGTTTGCATAAGCCAAAATTGAATTGGATTCAATTTGAGCTCAATCAGGGTCTGACCTGATTAGATTGGGTTCAACCAAATTGCTTTGTTTTAATTCGGATTTGACCAAATTTGATTAGGTGCAATCCAAGGGGATTAGGCTCAGATGATGTGGCAATTATTGGTGACATGGAATTGGATTTCATAAATTTTAAATAAACCAAAATTATTGTATGGCGCATAGACCCATTGCTTGACACATGGCGACATTGTTTGTAATTTGAATTTAAATTCAAACATTAAGCAATGTGTTAAATGATTTTAATCACTCAAACCATCAGCCAAGGTGGCGTATGAGTTTTTTGAATGGATTAAATTCGAATTTCAAGAGGTGATTTCGAAATTATGAAGTGTTTTACCTTGCCGCATGGATTTCAAATTCCTTCCCTCTTGCACATATGTTTAAAATTTGAATTTAAATCAGATTTGGTTGAGATCTGATTTGGGTTGTTCCTATTACTTTGCATGTGCCAACTAAAAGAGGTTTTCTGAAAATAAATTTCGAATTTTGAATGAAAATTCGGAGGCCATTAAAAGGGGTCAAACATGGGCACCAAAAAGACATCCATTGCAGCCTTCTTCCTCACCCGCCTCCTCTTCCTCTTCTTCTACATTTTAGATAGGGTTTTCAGGGTGAATATCTAGAAGATTCAAGATCAGATCTGAGTCCTCTACTTTCCTTACAAACCTCATCTCCATCTGTTTTAAGACGATTGATCAAGAGTTGATTGAATCCCGACGGGCAAATTTCAGCTTTCAAGTGTTCTGCAACTGCTAGCACTGTTGCGGAAAAAGATCCTTCAGGACTTCGCGTGTACTTCTCGTAGAGGCCATTCGTGTGCGTGGCTGCGAAGTCAAGAATCAGATTCACAACTTTCATCCATCATAAAAGGTATTAATCTAGCATTAATCATTTATTATGATGTCAAGATCTAGGTCCGATTCTCCGAGGTTTTACCCTCTTTTGGGGCTCCTCACAGAGATATCTCCAGAATCCATTCGATGGATATTCGAAGATTAATTGGAATAGAGTTCTTATGTTTCAGATCTGATAGTTAATCATGCATAAAAGTTTTAGCATAATTGTTTAAACGATTCCGGCATAATCCTATGTGTTCTTAATGTGCTGATTTCTAGATTTGATCTTGTAAGCATGCATGAATTAAATTGTTTGATTCATTTTTCTGCTGTATTTTTGAAATTTTAAAAGAACTACGTGTGGCTTGATTCCCCTTGTGAAGGGGTACGTAGGCAACCCGATCAGGTTCAGCCATGGTTTTCAAAAAAAAAAAAAAAATTCAGCATGCTAAACACCGAAGAACCTAGAAATAACTTTCAATGCTTGCTAGGAAAAATCTAGACTAATTGTTTATTGAATCCGTTGTTTAATAGTTTTAATCTTGATCAGATTAGAATCAAACTGTTGCTAAGTTTAAATTCCACTGTGCATCTATACAACTTAGCTTAATTAATTGAAAAGTTTAGATGTAGTTGAAAAGTTTTAAAAGACCCAATTCACCCCCTCCTTGGGTTGTATCTACTGGGCAACAAGTGGTATCAGAGCAGATGCTCTAAGGTTAATTGTTGATCTCACGATCAAGAGCCAAAGATCATGACAACTCAAATAGATAGTTTTCTATAAAAGGGACAATTAATTGATAGACCTCCACTATTTAATGGCATAAACTATACACATTGGAAAGCACGCATGCGCATTTTCATTCAAGCACATGATTATGATTTATGGAGTATCATGGTCAATGGTCCACACACAAATACTAATTATGATAAGAAATGGCTCAGCAAAATTCAAAAGCCATGAATTAACTATATTGTGCATTAGATGATAGTGAACTTAATAGCATATCTTTTTGCATAACTGCTAAGAAAATCTGGAATATGCTTGAAGTTAAATATGAATGCACTCACATTTTTAGTGAATCTGAAACTAGCTCTGAAGAAGAAAAACACCAAACTGAAATTGAAAATCCTTGCTTTGTGGAACATGAAGATGAGGTATGTACTAGAACACAAAGTAATTTCTCATTCAAAGATGAAGTACATGCCGAAACTCAATCTGATTTTACATTTGATAAACTTCATGATGGCTTTTCTGATTTGTATTTAGAATATAAGAAACTTATTTGTAAGAACAAGAACTTAAAAAATGAAAATCAAATCCTAATAGATGAAAAACTGAAAGTAACTAATAAAACTGAAATCTTAATTGAGGAAAATAAAGAACTAAATCAGAAAAGCCAACTTCTCAGTGAAAGCCATGATAAACTTAAGAAAAACAATGAATTGCATTCAGAAGATAACAGAAGATTAACTAAAGAAGTTGACAAATTAAAACCTATTGTTGAAAGATTTACTTTGAGCTCTGAAAAGTTGAACCTAATGATAAATAATCAAAGAGCTGAATTTGATAAAGTTGGATTGGGATATCAACCTTGGTACACCCAAAAATCTTTCAAGAATATGTTTGTTAAAACAGTTTCTAATTACTTTAAAATAGATTCTTATAATGTTGATAAATAGGAACAAAAGCTATGCAATCTTCTGTTGTTCCTAGATCTGTACATTACAAATTTGATGAACCTAAAAGGCAAAAACAGAAAACTGAAGGTTTATCTACTAATCATATTAAATTTATGCTTGTTAAATTTAATAAGAGGATGCAGAAATACACTCCTTGTAATCCTAAAATCTACAAGCCTATGGACAAAATAGCTATTAAGAAAATATGGGTTCCAAAAGGAACAATAATAGGTAACTTGCAAGGACCCAAAAGAGCTTAGGTTCCTAAGTTGAAAATCTGAATATTTTCTGCAGGTGTGTCTAGCACTCAAGGCTCCAACAAAAGATGTTAATTTGGACATTGGATGCTCTAGACATATATTAAAGAATGAAACTTAAAATATACTTAAGAAAAGTAATTGAAATGAAAAGAATAATGAAATTAGTAATCCTTGCATCTCCTCATTCTCTTTGCCTTAGTATCTGATTAAAACATGAATTGCAGGTATTAATCAATTTTGTGATATAGGTAATCTTTTTAAAAATATAATCAAATCACTTCATTTTATAGTATGCTTTACTTACTGTTGGATAAGTTGCTAAATGATTAATCAATTTATTAAGAATAACTCTATGAATTCTCTATATGTTTGATTGAGAGTTTTTATCCATGGCATTATCTTTTATTGGTCATAGATATGAGAATGTATACTTGGTATATTTTTGAATATATGCACTATGAATATCAAGACTAAAAAAATTACTTTTGGCATATAAAATCAACTCATGCTAGTTTGTACATAATCTCAAAAAATCTTGTCGTTGGTTTACTTAGATTAATTTCTGTAAGGTCAAAGTTTGCTATGCATGTCATCTAGGGAAACAAATTAGAATCACTTCTAAATCTGAAAAACATTGTTTCCGCCTCATAGTCCTTGAAAATTCTCCACAAGAACTTATTTGGATCTCTAGAATTGTAAACCTAGGAGATAAGTTTCTTGATTTTGTAATTGTGGATGATTTCTCAAAGCTAACGTTGGTTTTGTTTTTGGCACTTAAATTGAAATATTTTCTGCATTGGCACAAACTCACAAAAAGAATTCAAATGAAAAAGATTTGCAAACTATGAAAATAAAAAAGTATCGTGGCATAGTTTTGAAAACCAATTTTTTGTTAAGTTTTGCACAGAAAATAATATTGAATACAATTGTTTCTGCACCAAGAACACCATAAGTAAAATAGGGTTAATAGAATCCTTGAAGAAATAAAAAAGACAATGTTATATGATAGTCATCTACTTAAATGATCTTTGTTAAAAGCTATCATCACTGCTTGTTATACATATAGTTTCTATTAGATCTATTTTTGATGAAAACTTCTTTTGATCTTCTGAAAAATAGAAAATGAACTATTGCATATCTTTCATATTTTTCAGTCGTACATGTTATGCTTAATATGTTCTTATGAAAATAATGCCAAATCTGATAAAGATATTCCTATCTTTGGATATTATTCATCAAGCAATGCATATAGAATATTCAATGAAAAGATCCTAGTTGTAGAAATATCAATTCATTTTATTCTTTATGAGACTATTGATCCTTCATCAAGACACTAAAATCAAATTATTTATGTATATGGTTAATCTTTTTGCTTACATATAACAATCTGAAACTAAAATACCTTAAGAAGAATGAACAAGATTATAATTGGTCAAGTTAAACTAAATCATTTTTGAAAGAGATAAAATTTGAAATCTTGCCAATAAAATCTGAAAACTTGTTAATAATTAGACCCAAATTGAGTTTTTCAGAAATGCACTTAATAAAGAAAAATTGATGACTACTAAAAGATTCAATCAAGAAAAGATGAAATAGATCTTGATGAAATTCTTGCATGATTAGAAGTAAAGATCACCATTATCATTTGCTTGCTTTATGAGCTTTATAATTTATAAAATGAATGAGTAAAAAGCACTCCTATGTGGTTATTTCATTAAAGAAGATCTATGTAAAATAACCACCTTATTTGAAAACACTCATTATAAACATGATAAAGCAATATGTGATTTGGAACAAGCACCAAAAGCATGATATAAAAGCTTGAGTAACTTTTTGATAGAAAGTAATAGTGATAAAACTATGCATCAAAAGAAGAATTTGTGATATCTTATTTGCTCAAAGTATACATTGATGACATCATTTTTGGTTCTACTAATGAAGATTTTACTAAGCTCATGCAAGGTGGGTTTGAAATATGTATGATGAATGAATTAACATTTTCTCTCGAACTTCAAATTAAGACAAACAAGAAAGGAGATCTTCATTGACCAAAGTTAATCCACAAGAAAACTCTTATAGAAGACTGGCATGAAGAAGGTATGTCTATGACCCCATCTTGTAGAATTTGAAAAGTATTAGCAAGATAGATCTATTGTTTTAAAGCTGTATTGAAGCATGATAGAATAATTATTTTATCATACAGCTAGTAGACCAGATTGTATGCTAATTATGTGCCCTTGTGCAAGACTTCAATCTAGCTCTAATGAATTCTAACAAATGAATCATAATCTGAATTTTGATAGAAACAACTGTTTAAGATAATTTGATTAAAACTTAGCTAGCATGTCTTATTGATAATTATCTTAAGCAAATAGAATCTAAGTTAATTGATTTTGAAAACAAGAAATTGACTTGACGTTGATGAATCTTCCTATTGCCTCACATGCTTGTCCTTGAACCATTTTGGTTAATGAAACTATCTCTTTAGTTCAAGTGACATGTGATTGCTTATATTTAGGCAATCTCTTGAGTAAAGTAACTCAACATTCAATTATTGTCATATCTTATGTTGAGTCATTTAGTTAAGAGATATGTTGTATGAATGTTTTGTATCTTGAAGAAACTAATTACTTTTTCTTCAAGAAAAAAAAAGATTTTGTTAATAATGCACGATCCTTAAGCAAGAAAATGAGAGATTTCAACTTGAAGGACAGCTCCACATAAGATACAATAAACATTCACATGCAAACAAGAATGGGGACCTTCTTCAGCCAAAAATTTACACATAAGAAATCTAGTAGGTATTTGACTTGAAGAATGCAGAATGAATCGGTAATTTTAGATACCTCTCTCATAAATTAGCTGAGCAAAGTCAATAACTTAAATCTTATTATGACATGATTAAAGTCTTTAATTATTAATCTCTTGATATCATGTCTATATATGTATTGATTGACTTATGCTTTTAGAAATTGTTTCATGGTTTGCCCAAACTAAATTATATCTTTGCCTATGTCATAACCATGAATTACACAAGTTTATGCTTAAAATTTTGATTTAAAATAACTTGTGAGAAGCTATGAATCCTTGAGCATAATGAAAATGTTGTTTGCATGATATACATCTATATGATACATAAGATTATTTCTTTATTCTGCTCTTTCATGTAAATTACTTGAGAATAACAAAAAGAGGAGATAAAGAAAAGAAAATGAACATTATTCAAGCAAAGTAAAATCTAAGTAAACGCAAATACTCCAATCTTAAGGAAAAGCAAAATAAGCATAATATATTCGGCACATTTGTGAGACTTGTGTGAGCATTCTTTTGGAAGGGATAAAATCCGTAATTAAATACACTTAAACAGGAAAAGTTTGAAGTGAATATTTTAACCTTTCTATATTGCTCATTATAGGGATGGTGCCAATGGAGAGGCTAGTGGTAGTACTCGGCACTATTTGACCCAACTATTCGGTGTAGGGTATATTAGGGACGGCACAAGAGGAAGGCTAGTGGTAGTACCTCGTGCCCCTTCCAACTCCACCGGATAGGAGCAAATAGAGTATAGAGCATAAGAAAGTAAAAAAAATGAAAAAAAAATTCAAAATATTCATTAATTGGTTAAGAAAAGAAATTTAAAAAATGATGAGAAAATGAATGACAAAGTAAATGAAAGTATATAAGAAGAATCAAGTCAAGTTTTAATCACTTGAAAATACACCTTAAGGATGAAATCAGTGCAAGATTATATAGGAGAAGTTTATTTGAAAAGAATTGATTTTGATCCTTGACATGCTTGTTCTTAATATTTTAATACATGACTTAACACATAATATATTTTGTATGTGGCATGATATTTTGAATTATGGGTTCTCAATATTTTGTAATGCTCCATGCTTGGATAATTTGATTGAATGTTTGAAATACTGCATAACTTTTTTTTTAGTATTATTAAAAAGAAATTTCAGATTTATCGTTCACGATCATCTTTGAAATCTGAAAGTTGAATAAATTTGTAAAAAGGAGAAGAGAAGAATATCTCTATTTAGGCAAAATGAATTGATTTTGTTTTATCTTTCAACTTGCCTAATTTTGGTATATAATGTTCTAATTCGTATTAAAACTCAACATTAAATACAAAGATTCTGAATATGCTCTAATATGTTTGAAATATGTGTTTTTAATTGTAATGAATTAAGATGAGCTACAATATGGAAGATACATATCTCAAATTATAATTTTGAAAGCTTTCTTGAAAATCTTTATGAGACTCAGAATCCGATTTTGTATAAAAGCTTAAACTTAATTTAAAAATACTTATATCGTTATATCTTTGTAACCTTAGTTATATGCTTCAATGATCGGAATATTCAGGAGAATAACTCAATATGATTTCTAAATAAAAATCTTAACTTAAGAAAAATAGAATTAATTTTGATGCCTTGGTTGATTGCTCCGATATGCATCTGAAACATATCATTTCTTATCTTTAAAGTGTACTAAAATTGATTTAAATGATGTATTTTTCAATGATCTTGATTGCGAACAAATGTTTCTAAATATATAACTTTATTTTGATATTAAAAAGATTCATTGTATTTCATGTATACATTGCTGTTAAATCTATGAGTAAGAAATTAAATTCTATAAATATTCATCTGAATGATCTTCTATATCCCTTTCTACATGATTGTTGCTTCCATCACTAAAAGAAAAAGCTATTTTTAAAAGAGTGAATCATCTTAAAGCTAGAAACATTTCAGCTCACTCAAATGACTCTTAAAAGAAAGAAAATGTAATTGCTTTTGAAAAAAATTAAGCTTCAAATGAATTATTTTCTGATTAATATTTCAGTAAATTTTCTCAAAGATTAAGAGAAAGCATAACTTATTCTTGAAAGATGAAAAAGAGTGATTGCTATAAATTTTGAAAAACTCTAGATCACTTTACATTCTTGATATCATAGAATTTCGATTTTATTCACGCTTATCATTAAAATCTGAAATTCAACAAAAAGAAAAGAATGATTAAAGAAGAATGTATCTTTTGATGGGGAGCTTTAGATATATCAATCTCTCTAGATTTTGCATCTTATTCAAAAGTCACCATCATATCATGCATACCTTAAATATTTTATGAATTGATTTTGATGAACCTCCTTGTGTTGCCATTACTTGTCTTAGTTATATATAGCCTATACTTTGAGTTTAATTCTCTAGAGTGTTCATTATCTTAAATGAATATAATTTGATACTTACAAATGTGCTCTCAATGGGTTAAGTTGAAAATATGATGAAATTTGTAGAAAACATATTTTCAAGATTAACAATTTGAATGTTTTATTGAAAATTATCTTCAAATTCTAAACTCTTAAATGCAATGCTCAATTAAGAGGGAGAAAGAAAATTTCAGGGGAAGAGATCATATGGAACTTAATCGCATAAATTCATAACTAAATGAGAGAGAAAGAATACTAAATGAGAAGTGATCCTAATACTCTCCAATATGTATCATCTGAAATTTCAATCTGAAAATCTTTATGATACACCTTGAGGCTTACTATTTGGTTAATATATTTTATCCATCAATCATGAACCAATTTGCAATTCAAACAGTTGATCTTAAGAGCCTCTAGTTTAATGGAAAAGGGAGAAAATAATGTGTTGAGTTTTCTTGAGTATCTCTTGTGAACACAATTTAAAAATAGCTGCTACATATGATAGATTTATAGATTTTAAAACGCACCTAATCGGCGAATCAGCTATTCTGAAAATTATTTGAATATGAATTCCATCTGTCTTTATTAGAAAATTTATTTTGGAATTCACTAATGAGTTCTTATTGGCTTGCTCTTTAGAACTTCAATTTTGTGCCAATTCATTTTATATGTATCAAAATGTGCTTTTTTTTAAAGGAATAAAAGAAAGTCTTTAAAAGAGCTTTAAAAGAACTTTCAAAGCTTTGAATTTTATGTATGCTCTAAGATATATCATAAATTGCATGAATTCATGTTTTGGTATTTATGACTGAATGCTTTTATTATCATATAAGAACTTTGAAGTCATTAAGAATTAATGATCCAACATGATGTTATATTTTTTTTAAGTTTTGATCTTACACTCTGAAAATTAATTAAATTGCTCTCATGTTGCTAAATACTTAATATATTGGGCAAAAGAACTTAAATGAACAAGCTTTCATACTTGTTATTAAAGATCTTTCAAAAAAAGGGATTAGATTTCCATTCGTGCATTCTTTGAATATTAGTCTTGATACTCCTTGAATTAACTTAAAAAAGGTTCCACCTATACTTGATTTGAAAACTATCTTTGTGGTATCATTTGCTGCTTTGTGCTTAATGTTTCATTACTTTGCAACCTTTTTGATGTTGTCAAAAAAGGAGAGAAATATTTGAGTATGAGTATATGCTCATAATGCTTTATGTTTTGAATTGAATACAAATCAGCTTAGATTGAAATATGTTGATTGTGTTAAGTTGATTAAATCTAAAACATTATTATGAAGTATGTTTTAAATATGCATGTTTTCTACTTCATGCAACTTAGGTATGCATTAGTTCTAGAACACAATCTATTTTATATTGTATATACTCCAAGTTTTGTCATCATCAAAAAGGGGGAGATTGCTGACCCAAAGATTGATTTTGATGATCACAAAACCTTGAAGTATAATTACTAATGTTTGTGTTGCAAGAAGAAAGATATTTATTTTGCAAGGAACATAAAAAGTTGGAAGAATAGAAGAAGACCTCAAAAGCTCTCAAAAAGTTGAAAGAAAGCTATACTTCATTGGCCCAAGTTTCAGTTCAAAGGATTCAAGTTGGAGTAGCAAATTCAAAGAAAGATTCAAAAGAATAGTCCTCAAGTCGATTCCTGGAAGTTCAGAGTCGACTCTGGCACTCTGGAGTTTCAAGGAACAGTGCTCGAGTCGACTCCGGGACTCTGCGAGTCGACTCCGACTGAGAACAGACAAAAATACAGAGAGTTGATTTTTAGCGCTACAGTGCTCGAGTCGACTCCAGTTATAGTCGAGTCGACTCCCAGCTACAGTGCCGACAGACTCCTATTCACAAGTCGACTCCTGCTTCAGCCGAATCGACTTATGCTTCAGCCGAGTCGACTTGAGCACGCTGGGAGGCATAACGGCTAGTTTTTTCTCAACTCCAACGGCTCTATTTTTGTCTCTAACGGCTAGATCTTTGTTCCCACGCCATCCAAAGCTATAAAATCAAGGGGAGAGCTAGGGGAGAAGTTAAGGAAGTAGGAGAGAACACATAGGAAAGATTTTTCAAAGAAATTTCAAGAGAACCTTCCAAAAGCACAAAAGGGACATTCAAAGCAAAAGAGAAAGAAGAAGAGCATCCGAGTGAATCCCAAGGCTTCCTCTCCAACTGTGTGCTGCCTCAGTGATCCTCTACCTCGTGCGAAATTAGAAGAGGGTCAAGTAAAGAAGAAGCCGAGTTCCTTCATTTGCAAAACTTGGTTGAGGGCTTCTTCTCTTTACTCTATTTGTTTATATTGTTATATCTGCTTGTTTAAAAAGCTTGTATTTATTTTAAACTCTTGTTCTAATATCTTGTAACTCTATTCAATCAAGGGATTGAATCAAGGGGTTAAGGTTTGTTGGTAAGCCAAAGGAAAAACCAATGGTGTAAGGTTGTGGTTGGTGAACCGGAGAAAACCAACTGGGTTTGATTGTGAACCCGGAAAAACAATCGAGTGGTTCTAGTCGGTGAGCCTGTGAAAACCGACCGAGTTCGTTGTGATCTCGTGAAAACAACAAGTTAGGTTGTGAGCTTGTAAAACAACCGGCTGTAATCTGAGGGATTATAGTGAAATTCCCAAGAAGTCTTGGGGAGTGGATGTAGGTGCTGGAGTGCACCGAACCACTATACGTTTGTTGTATTTGTGATGCTTTCTTTTATTGTTTAATTTTCTCACTTACTTACTTAAATAAATATCTAATTGAATTGCTTAACTCTTATCCGCGCATCCTTTAGTTGCAAGTATATTCAAATTGTTTAATCAAGTTTCATTTAATAAAACTGCATTAAAATTCATTGTATTGAAATGCTTGCTTGGGGAAATCTAGACTAATTGTTTATTGAGTCCGCTGTTTAATAGTTTTAATCTTAATTAGATTAGAATCAAACTGTTGGTAAATTTAAATTCCACTGTGCATCTATACAACTTAGCTTAATTAATTGAAAAGTTTAGAAGTAGTTGAAAAGTTTTAAAAGACCCAATTCACCCCCCTCTTGGGTTGTATCTACTGGGCAACAGTTATAAGTAACACTAGCCCTTACATTAGCTATATTTTTAGTCTCTTTATTATAATCATTAATTATTTTTATTAATAAAAAAATGATGATCACAAATATGTAGTAATCCTTTCTCTTCTACCCCATCCCATGTGTGTGATTATACGACCTATCCTTTATTCTCCCATTTCTCTCCTCTCCTATAACCCTTATGACATTAGTCACTTCATATTAACTCATCATGGAAGCTCTACAAGAGATGGGTGGGAGGCAATTGCAAAATGGGGCTATAAGCACTGTGTTGAGGGATGGCATGACTCCAACATCAACCACATAGTTGCTGCTAGGAATGCTTTCAAGATCAAATCCTGTTTTGAATTGATATTCGCTTCTCTGTTCAGTCCTTTGTTGGTTCCTCTTATTTGTTTGTCTTACTTGTTTTCTTTCCAATTAAAGATCGGATCTTGCTCTATGCATTGGTTAATTTTTTCTCCATTGTGATACACAAAGACATTGGAATTGTCTTTTCGATGTCGGTTTTCCCCACCATTTTGGAAGTTTTGAGTATTCTTTTGGGATTATCTTTGCTGTATTTGGTGATGGATTCCATGTGATTATGGTTTTTTTTTTATATATTTTTAATTTGATTTAACATGTTAGAAAATGTATATTTTGATATATGTCACGTATCTATTAATAGAAAATACATATGCATATATTTATTTATCTAAAATGCTACAAGACTATCCATCATCAGTTCAGGTTTGACCCAGATGCATACTCCACCTAATAAGCTTACCAAATCTAATTTTAGGATCCACATTCCCTTATTTTTCACCAGGTCAGGCAGGTTTATCAGGTACCATTTACAGACCTGATATCAGCTTGAATCACAAAGAGAGAGAGAGGAAATGAGCACCTGAAAAGCCAAATAAAGAAGAAACATAAAAAGAATTTGGACTGCAAAGGATTGATATTTAGTTTTGTCAGAAGGGAATAGACAAATCTGCACTGTTGAAACAGAATCATAAGCACCCAACTACACTTCAATCATGTCCTGTAGCCAAATTTAGACCTTAACAGTATGTCAGAAAAGTCTTTAAGGTTTAAGCCAGAGATAAGCAACTGAAAACAGTATTCCATTCTTTGCAAATTAAAAGGAATGGTCGGCCATTAGTTCTTTGTCTTATGAGGAAAACTGAGAGGCACTATCCCAAGATAAAAAAAAGCTCAGTTACCAACCAACAAACAAAGCTTCATATACAATTACCCTTGTACCAAATTGTTTCTAGTGAAGGTGTGGTGTTTATTAGTACTACAGAACAGTCTTCAGCTGCTCATACACAGCCCACAAGATAAAGCCTAAAATGGTATCCCTAACTAGACTCATGAGTACAGTACTAAGCCAGCCGTTGGAGCCGCCAACCGAGGTCCTACCGACAAGATCACGAAACCGCAAGTTCCCCTGATCAGATATCAATGCATAGACCACCCCATTCATGTGTCCTTTTCCAATAACACCAACTACAGTCTTGCTCCTGTTCACAGCTTTGCTCCTCTTCAGAGACCATGCTAAATACTGAAAGTGAGAAAACTATCTGTTATTTTATAACTTTTATGCTGAAACCTGCAGTTATGATGAAGCTAATATGAAGAAGCAGTCATTTTATAAACTAAAGCAGATGCCTGCCAATAATAGAAAAATTGTAGTCAGACTTCGAAGCATTTGAACTAGCTAAAGTTCTTCTTGCTCGAGAATCCAACATTTAGCGGACCTCAAACTATAACAAGAACTTGTGTTCTTCCACGAGTAAACTATTTATAAAATGTGTTTGTTCTAAGTAAACTATTTATAGCATAGTTTGTTCCTTCAACAAACAATATTAATTCTAGCAGCCTTAACTTTCAGGTGAAGTTGGAAAAAGAAAAATAAATACCGTATCACGCTCATTCATGAGAGGCTGCAGCAATGAAGGATATGACATGCTCAGCTGTTCGTAAAGCTTAAATGGGCTGCCATCCATATCTTGATCCTACATCAAGATAAAGAAAATCCAGCAAAGGATAATATTAGAATTATAATCAAGCTTATGACTCACCCAGATTTGGTGATCAAGTTATTCAGTAAAACTAGAAGTTTTCTACATTTGCTTGAACGGTTGATGATCTCTTTCACTTGCTCCCATTTCAACATATTATTTGAGACTCTATACACAGAGAGTGGGGCATTTGAATCAGATTAACCAAGTCCAGCAACATGGCTTAGTCCATAAATACACACATACGTATATGACAGATGCAAATCTTAACAAAAACAAAAGAAAAGCTATAAAGCAAGATTTTAATGCCATACTAATGAGAAAAACATGGATCCAAAAGGATAATAAATAGGAGCAGCTTGTGAATTCGTAATTTGGATTTCAATTTTTTAAATACTGTGTGATGAAAAATTGCAGAAGTGTGAAACATTAGATTCACATAAAAGAAAAGAGTGAAACTTGAAGGGCATTGGGGGGATAGGGTGGGGTGGGGTGGGAGAGGGAAGAGGGACAAGAAACCTTCAGATTATTCTCTGGCAGCTCAGAGGATGGAAAAGTTATGCCTTGAAAAAGTGAGATCACCAATCTCAGTTTTTCACGCCACATGAGAGAACTCCATGCCCTTTCAAGCTGAAATGCACAGAAAGATCTGAATGGATTTGAAGTTACCAAGGCATCAGAAAGCAATACCCCAGCATCCTGGTTTATCAAATACATACAGTTATTTCAATTGGCCGATCTCCCAAAACAATTTGAGCTCCAACCTCTTCAGAAACTTTTCGAGCAGCTCGAAACTGCATTTATTTAAAAAAAAGGAAAATTATGATAAAGAAAAATCATGTATCAACTAAATTTTTATCAAAAAACACGAATCTTCAAAGAATATAAAGTTAAAATATTGCAATTGACCACCTCATCTCCAAAAGTTCGATTGACACCAGAAGAAATCTTGGAAGAGAAAACTGCTAAGAGCAAGCGTAATGCAAGAGCACTTTGTCCTCCTGCCATTACAAGCTACAGCATAATTAACATATTTTTTATTTCTCATCCACAGCATACTTTGTATATCACTTTTAGGAGCACACTATAATTTGCATGGGCAAAAGCTATTTACCCAAGTTTATGCTACGATTGACAGCTCCAAAAAATTTAGCGCCACTTAAGGAGAACATATTAGATTTTAGGAGTGGGGCATTCTCAGCATTATTGGAAGTGTACATAATTCCAGCCCTGAAAGTGAATTCTGCAAACATATAGGTTAGCCAAAAGACTAAGCAAATTCAAAAGCATGACCAACCTCGGGACAAATCAGGACAGGAGATTCTTAAAACTGCCTGGGCAATATGAGTATTAACTTTAGAGAATAAATTATGTGTAGAAATACAACATAATATCGACCACCCTTGTTTTTCAAATTGTACATTTGGGGAACAATACCTATGTAACTTCAGCGTGAGTATTAACTATAGAGAATAAATTATACGTAGAAATACAACATAATATCGACCATTCTTGGTTTTCAAATTGTACATTTGGGAAACAATATCTATGTAACTTCAGTGCACTGTGAAATACTCGTAAGAAACATTCGTATACATTAGAGATTGGTATAGAGGAAATCGTTGAAGGTAACAAAAATGACATTGTTGCCCCTGAAAAAGGTGTAATGCATGATAAATGAAAGAGCCTTTTCTATTATCTTAAAGGCCATGCTCAAGCAAAACTGCAAGCAAAGGCATCAGGATGACATGCATGTGATATCAGACATCTGAGAGATCAATTAAACATATCATGATGTATCGAGATTTTTATAAACAAGGCGCAAGGTTTGGACATTCCTATGGTATCTTACTAGGATTGTAGGCCAGAACGCAAATCATGAGATTTCCAATTTTTTTCTAAAAAATTTAAAAGAAATATATAAATTGAATAAATGAGTCAACAATAGTGTAGATGAATGGAAACAAAAAGGCATAGATATAAGAGTCTATTTTCCATCATCAATCATCATAAGCAACATATAGCATGTCAAATCATATACATCTATTCGAAACATATATTATTTATCAATTCAATTATCCTTTTAGGTAGAATGTTTTAGGAAAAATAAGGATGAGACTTAATTTTTACTCCATAAGCTCCAATGGCCAAGCTAGAATGAGACTTACCATGTGGTTTGAAAACTTAAAAATTTGCCTTATGCTTTTAACTCCATATGCTCCAATTGACAAGTCATCCGACTTTACTGCTCAAGATTATAGTGATAAGTAATTTTAAAAATTATATGATCAAATAAATTGTAGATTATGGACTTTTACATGATTTAATATATAGATAACATGATCAAGTTTGACCTTACCATCGATGAAGTTCAAATTAAATGGTTTGTTGTTCTCGATCCGACATGTCGAACCAACTCAAACTAACATTAAGTCAGCAGGTTTCAATCAAGGATACTTGGATTAATCATAAATATTTTGGCCCAGCTACCTTATCCATCAAATGGTTGGCTTTATGTTTAGCAATTTGACCTACCTAATAGGGGTCATTGCTTAGTGCAATGTTAAAAGGCTTGGACTGAGAAGTGCAATGGTGTGATTCGAACCTGGATAATGTGGTTTTAATTTGACCTACCTAATCCCAATTGACTCATTTAATAATTTTGTTGGATTGACATGATTATGATCTAAAGCTAAAAATGACCCATCACCAACCAATCAACAATATATAGATGTAAAAATTAGTAAAGTTGCACATAAAATATTATACAGAGAAACATATCAATAAAATGTGAAATCAGTAAATTAACAATAATTAATCGGTTAACGTTGTTTGCATCACGATAATCATGTTATCATTCTAACTTTGTCAACTTAATATTTAATAAGTTAACCGTGCCATCTCAAATGTAACCCTACTTGAGCTATTAATTAAACAGGTTACATGCATCGAGTTGTGTTACTTGTTTAGTGAATGTCGCATGTTTAGGTTGGGAAACACTAGATGAACCCCAGGAGCGACCTAAGGGAAGAAAAGGGGATAAAATAGTTGGATAGGTAGTGATTTAAGGAGAAACAATGGAGATAAAGTGCAATAGGCTCAAAGAGAATTCCTTTCTATCTTTACAGTTCAGAACATAAATTCCATACAAGTTTTAGTGTAAGGATTTAAGTGCCAATGGAATGAGACAGTATCATTAGTACCATTCCATTCCAACAGGAAAACGGGAACCGCAACACTTGTAGGTCACTAGTTCTCTCAAACTGAGATGTCCTAATGTCTCGGTCCCTCCTGTTCATCCTGGTTGTCTCCCGACATTTGGACGCACTAGGATGGTCGAGACAGACTACGATGGACTGAGATGCAAAATTTTTTTATTGTTCTTCTTTTTTCTTGTTGTTTTGAGTGTTTCAATTTGTCTTAACCATACCATCCTGACCCAGTACTATATCGTCTAAGAATTAAACTGGGGTGGGAGTTGGTACCAAGATTTAAACCCTTGGTTTAGGACTTAATAAATAACCAAAAAGGAACAAAATGATATTTAAAAAGTAAGTAAACTGGAATGTGACTTGGAACAGAGATGTAAACCCTTTGTTTAGGACTTAATAAATAACCAAAAAGGAATATAGTGATATTTAAAAAGTATTGTAGATTTGTTGTTTTTGGTGGCAAAGTCTTGTTGCTTTCTAAAAAAAAAAAACCGAAAATAGAAGCAATGAATAGCAAAAAAATAAAAACTCTGTGCGAATGATATCTTCAACATCAATCTACATGTAGTATTTCACTATTTGGTAGAGAAACAAAAAAACAAAAAATTAGCAACTATAACTTACAGGCCCCAAGCTATGAGAGATTTCAAAAGTTCATACGCAGCACACTAGTAATGCAAATTGAAGAGCTAGAGCTCATCCAATATAGTGGTCCAAGATGCAAATGCTAAGGTGCTTAAACAATTTAAACTAAGTAATCCAAGAACAAGTCAATTTGTAATTGTAGTCAAGCTGTTGAATTTGAGGCAAATATGGTGGGGATGACCATCAAGCATCCTAACTTATTAAGATGGCCAAGTCACCTTACAAGTTGCAGGCATTATGACCTCATTAGCCTATTCAGAATCATTAGCCAAAACAGCGCGTACAAATATTGCATCAAGGTTCATACTCTGGGAGGTGCTTCCCCAAGCATGTGGCTGTGTGATTCTTATGTCATTTCCTTGAAATGATTGACATTCCCTCACTTTCATTCTCAAAAACAAAAGATGTGTACTGCAAGCCCGGAGATTGTATCGAGCGAGCATTATCACAACTACCTTAGAGTCATCCATTAATGAGAACCATGGAAAGGATGACTTTACTAATGCTAATTCTTCCACAAATACCTTCACACAAGAAGGGGCAAACTCACATCTTTAGCACTACTACTGAAGTCATCCCTCCCATAATCCTTGAGTTCTGCTTGAAATTCACATCATGTATTGCTAACAGTAAGATTAATCATGCTGTTACTTAAAAATTGATCGACCTACAAATGAAACCAAAAACCAAGTCATAAATTTAAAATCTCTATGCACGTCATTCTCATTCCAGTTCTAGCTGATTATATCATTCTAATTCACATCTCCATGAAGAGAGAGAGAGAGAGAGAGAGAGAGACTACTTGCCTGCTTCTACAGAGCTCCACCACCACATTGTCCGGTTTTATCGCCCTGACGAGTCGCTCCACATTCACAGCAGACTCCTCCGATATGTGAGACGTGCCGATCAGCCAGATGGCTTCAGGCTCCACGAATTCCCTCCTCCAGCTCGGGACCGGACCGAAGCGCCTCTTCTCGATCACGACCAAGGAGCCGCTCTCCACCAGATCGATCAGCTCCCGGTGCGTCGCCGCCACCGCCGATCGAGAATCCTCCAGGACCTCCGACTTGTAGTCGAAGCCGGGCGGCGGAGGCCGGATCGAAACCTTTGGATTCCACCACCTGCCTCTAGATCGAAGGTGGAATGCGTTGGAGCTTGGAAAGGTGGTGGCGATCGGCAGAGAGAAGGTAAAATTCACCATCTATCTATTTGCTCTCTGCTCTCTGCTCTCCGCTCTCCGGAAGGTGTGGAGTTGAGGCTGTCGTTGTGACGAGGAGGCGATGGGTGAGGAATGAAACCCTGTTGAATTCGGAGCCACGTAATAAATTATGCGGTTCGGAAAGGCACTTGTGAGGCTTGAATGGACCGGTGATGGGCGGCCTTGTTGGCCACCTCACTGACCATAAGGACGAAAAAAAATCACATGATTCGCCTGTCCGATACCATCCTATTATAATATTTTTGGTTCGGTATATCGAATAGCAGTTGGCCAGGTCGGCCTGGCCTCTGTTCAAGGTTGGCTCGGCCTTCGGTGGGGTTCGAGATTGATCTGGCTCTTAGCAGGACTGAGGTCGATCTGCTCGACCTCGCCCGCAGCTGCACCCGCGCACACGCCCACGCCCGCACATGTGGCCGAACATCCCAACCTAGCTAGCCCCTTTTCACGAACCATTACTTGCTGACCACGCCATAATATGCCACCCAAGGACCATGCCTTGCTGCCCCAGCCATCCTTGCTGCCAAGAGTCGTACCCTGCCACACCAGCCAACACCATGCCATGTCTAAGGACCGCCCAAACCGTATGCCTCAAGCGAGCTCTGGCCTTGGCCACAAGCCACCTAGCCAAGACTATCTCCTTCCATGATGAGGATGGCCTGTACCTCAGCCACCTGGGCACCCTTGTGAGGACTATAAATAAGCCATATAAAAAATACTTGGGACTTTTTTTTCCAAAAAACGCTGGATCAACTCTAACTTAGCTATCAGAGGGCCTTCGCCGAAATCTCCAGCCAAGGCTTTGTGCAGGTACCCCGGAGTGCAGGAGGTGGCCCTTTTTCTCCATCCCGGTCGGCGTCTTCTCGGCTTCCTCCTGCGTGGTCACCCTCAGGCCAAATTTCAACCCCAACAATAGTGTACTTTTTATACTGCATACTAGTTCGATATCGATATAGTATGGTACAACTAATATATATTAGTACCGATCAGTATGGCAAATCTTACTTAAAAAGTGTATATGGTAAATATTGTTACTGCAAAAATCTCATAATGAATAAGTTACATGAATGGTGCTTAATTTTTTTTGATGCATAATTTTCAATTCATATTGTATAAGCAGGAGTGATAGAAAAATTATGCATTAATAATTGAACTTATATTACCGGTATATTTTCCTTTTTGTCTACAAAACTATTTTTTCTTTCAAAATCTACTCTGTCAGTTGATGAAGCAAGCATTTCTAAAATCTACATGGCAACTTAGATAAGAATAAGGTAAACATATTGTTACGGGGGAACTAAGCCGCCATGCTCCACGTGACCGGCACGCGCGCCCATGAAGACTACGGCTGCCTTTGATCCAGCAATCCGACCCCGAGTCGGACATCTTCGGCTCCACAGCCCGACCTCGAGTCGGCTGCCCTTCGATCCAGCAGTCCGGCCCCGAGTCGGACATCTTCGGCTTCGCAGCCCGACCCCGAGTCGGCTGCCCCTTAATCTAGCAATCCGACCCCAAGTCGGATATCCTCAGCACCGCAGCCCGACCCCGAGTCGGCTGCCCCCTGATCCAGCACTCCGACCCCGAGTCGGAGATCTCTTGATAACGACAGGCTGCTTCCCAGAGGCACGCCGAGGCCTCCTGCTCCACTACTCCCTGCAACGGCTGTATCTGATGCTGTTCCACGATCTCCTGTATCAGCCGTACAAAGCGGAACTCCACTACGCCCTGTCATGGCCGTACCCAGCGCTGCTCCACGACGCCCTGTAACGGCCATGTCAGTGGCCACTCCATCGCGCCCCACGACGACAAACCCCCCTGAGAGACCCCCCAGCCAGGTATATATGCGGCTGGGGGGAGAAGGGGGGGTAAGCAATATCTTCCAGAGCACTCTCTTGCTTGCTATTATCATTTCTCCTCCTCCTCCAATCTCCTCTGACTTGATCGTCGGAGGGCCCCCACTACCCCAGTGGTGGTGCGAGGCTTGCTTGCAGGTTTCCCGGTGGAAGGTGGAGCGTAACCAACACCAACCAAGACAACTCAGACGGAACCCCGTTCACACCGCTGTGTCAATCGTTCTCGGTTTGGACCACCAGCAACAGTTGGCGCTAGAGGAAGGGCCTGATCTCAGAGCGATCGTAATGGCACGGCGAGGTGGTCGTGGAGCTTCCAATGCCTCCGGTCGCGGGGCCTCTCGCGCCTCCGGCCGGGAGGCCGCTGCGTCTCCAACACATTCTCAGCAACACTCAACCGTTCCACCCCCGATTCAGATGGTCGAAGCCGCTCAGTTCGACCAGTTAGCCCAGCAGGTCCGCACCCTCGCGGAGGCAGTGCAGAACCTGCAGGGTGTGATGTCTCGGGCGCCGCAGCGGGCCCAGGAGCCGCTGCTCCCTGAGCGCTCACCTGTCCTCCTTAACCCGCGCTCCTTCCTCTCCCATGGGGAGGAGCGCCGGCGCGAGGAAGATTCTCGAGCACGGTCCATTCTGCCGGGACCGTCCCATCGAAGCTGCGCGGGGCACAAGAGGCGGGCCCGGGCGCGTTCCCAGACCCCCCAGTCCTCAAGGAACCCGCGCTCCAGTCGGTCCCCCTCTCGGTGCTCCTTGTCTCCCACCCACCGGTCGCGCTCCCTGGACCGGCGGGTGGACGATCTCCACCGACAACTCCAGGTCCTGAAGGGCCACTCTAAAGATCCCTTCGCCGACTTGGAGATCTCCTCCCAACCGGCGCTTGCCTCGAGGATCCTGCGGACCCCAAATCCGCCGGGATTCAAAATGCCGGCGATCGAGCCCTATGACGGGGCGGCGGACCCGCGGGATCACGTGGAGAGTTTCAGGACTCTTATGCTCCTCCATGGAGCATCAGATCCCCTCCTCTGCAAGGCCTTCCCGGCGACCCTCCGTGGCCCAGCCAGGGCGTGGTTCGCCGGCCTGGAGGCTGACTCTATCCAGTCCTTTGACCAGTTTACTCGCCTCTTCATCAGCCATTTCGCCGTCAGTAGCCGGCGGCGATTGGTTTCCGACTCCCTCTTTGATGTCCGGCAAAACGAGGGAGAAAGCCTGCGGGATTACCTTA
The DNA here is from genome assembly GCF_009389715.1 of Phoenix dactylifera. Lineage (NCBI taxonomy): Eukaryota > Viridiplantae > Streptophyta > Magnoliopsida > Arecales > Arecaceae > Phoenix > Phoenix dactylifera. The sequence goes on along the minus strand of NC_052409.1, from coordinate 9,095,206 downwards.
CCCGCTTCAACAAGGCTACATTGGAGGTCCGGAACCTGAGCCAGGAGGTGGCTCTCTCAGCCTTGAAGCGTGGCTTCCGGAAGGGCAGACTCACCTTCTCCCTGGACAAACGCCTGCCGCGGAGCTTCCCGGAGCTGTTGTCTCGGGCGAACCAGTATGCAGACGCCGAGGAGGCAGCCGCCCACCGGAACAAGGAGGCCGCCGAGGCCCCTCTAAAGCTCGGGAAGAAAAGGCGAAAAGAGGCACCCCAGAGGAGGAGCCCGACGCCTCAACATCGGCGCAGAAGCCCGTCACCGGCGAGGAACCACGGCGCCCCACGCCCTCGTTCTCCGCACCGACGCTTCAACCGGTACACCCCACTCCTGGCCCCCCGGGCCCAGATCCTTATGGAGGTCAAGGGGCGGGAGAACCTCCCGGTCCCGAGGCAGATGAAGAAAATCCCTGGAAGGAGGCCCTCTCGAGCGTACTGTGAGTACCACCGAGACCACGGCCACGACACCGAAGACTGCTCCCAGCTTCGGGACGAGATCGAGGCTCTCATCCGCCGAGGGCGTCTCGGTCGATATGTAAACGACCGACGTCCCCCCGCAGACCCGCGCCCGGCCGACCCGGCCCCTCAGGAGCCTCGGGAGCAGAATCGACCCGTCGCGGGCGTGATCCACACCATCACTGGGGGCTGCTCTCGGCCTGTGAGGAACGCAGGGGGCTCGGTGGAAGCATCAGGGGTGGCCGTCGCGAAGAGGCAGCGGGTCGGAAATGTAATCACTTTTTGTGATGAGGATGTAAAGGGGGTTCAGACCCCCCATGATGATGCCATGGTGATCTCCCTCACTATGGCAAACTATGATGTAAGGCGTGTTCTTGTGGATAGTGGAAGCTCAGCTGATATTTTGTTTTACGAGGCCTTCCAAAAGATGAGCTTGTCCCGACAGGTGTTGCACAAAACATCCACCCCGCTCATAGGATTCACTGGAGACGCTATCTCGGCCGAAGGTGTCGTTGAGCTGCCTGTGACTGCGGGCGTTGCACCCGCAGAAGCCACGGTGCGGCTCGGGTTCTTGGTCGTCCGTGTTCCCTCGGCCTACAACGCTATCCTCGGACGACCCGGACTGAACGCCCTTCGCGCGGTAGTCTCTACATACCATTTGCTTATGCGGTTCCCCACGGCGGCCGGGATTGGAGAGGTCCGAGGTGACCAACCGACCGCACGGCAATGTTTCCTAGCAACTCTCAAAGGGAAGAAGCCCGTGGAGGCCCTAAGCGTCGAGTCCCTTGACGCCAGAGACGAGGTGGCTTTGCGGCACGGGGAGCCGGCCGAGGGTGTGATCGAAGTTCCCCTTGAGGAGGGTCGCCCGGACCGTACGGTCCGGGTCGGTGCCAACCTCGACTCGGAAGCTCGGCTCAGGTTAGTGGAATTCCTCCGAGTCAATGCTGATGTATTCGCCTGGTCGGCGGCCGATGTACCCGGGATCGACCCGGAGGTCATTTCTCACGCCCTCAACGTCGACCCGACCCACCGACCAGTAAAGCAGAAGAAGAGACACTGTGCCCCGGATCGGATCCGGGTGGTCGACCAGGAGGTAGACAAACTCTTGGATGCAGGCTTCATAAGGGAGGTGAGCTACCCCGAGTGGCTGGCAAACGTCGTACTTGTCCGGAAGGCGAGCGGGAAGTGGAGGATGTGCGTCGACTACACCGACCTGAACAAGGCGTGCCCCAAGGATAGCTTTCCGCTTCCACGGATAGACCAACTGGTCGACGCGACTTCCGGCTATCAGCTGCTGTCTTTCATGGACGCCTTCTCCGGCTACAACCAAATAATGATGGCTCCACAGGACGAGGAGAAAACTGCCTTTATAACAGACCGGGGGCTGTACTGTTACAAGGTAATGCCCTTTGGTCTGAAGAATGCTGGCGCCACTTACCAGCGCCTCGTCAACAAAATCTTCAAAGGGCAAATCGGCCGGAACATGGAGGTGTACGTGGACGATATGCTGGTGAAGAGCCGCCATGCCGACCAGCACATCGCGGATCTGGAGGAGACTTTTGCCACCCTGCGGAAGTTTCGCATGAAGCTGAACCCAGCGAAGTGCGCCTTTGGCGCCTCGGCCGGGAGGTTCCTCGGTTTCATTGTCAACCAGCGGGGGATCGAAGCCAACCCTGACAAAATCAAGGCCATCCAAGATATGTCCCCTCCGACCAAAGTGAAGGAGGTTCAGGAGCTCGCTGGAAGGGTCGCCGCGCTCGGACGATTTGTGGCAAAATCGGCCGAACGCTGCCAACCGTTCTTCAAGGTGTTGAAGCGTCCGAAAGACTTCCTTTGGACGGCCGAATGTCAAGTGGCATTCGACCAACTCAAGGAGTACTTGGCGTCTCCTCCCCTGCTGTCCAAGCCGCGAGAGGGGGAGATGCTCTACCTCTATCTGGCGGTCTCCCCAACCGCAGTCAGCGCAGTACTGGTTCGGAAAGAGGCAAAGCTCCAGAAGCCTGTGTACTACATCAGCCGAGTCCTACGGGATGCCGAGACGCGGTATGCGAAGGCGGAAAAGATCGCCTTCGCGCTGCTCACTGCGGCCAGGAGGCTTCGCCCCTATTTCCAGGCTCATCCTGTCACCCTCTTGACCGATCAACCACTGCGGCAGATCCTCAGCAATCCTGAGAATGCGAGACGGCTGGTGAAGTGGGCAGTAGAACTTGGTGAGTTCGACATCCGCTACCAGCCCCGACCCGCCATCAAGGCCCAGGTGCTCGCGGACTTCCTCGCTGAGTGCACTGTGCAGGAGGCGGAACCTAGGCCGCCGGAAACACCCAGCCTCGACCTCCCAATCTGGATGCTTCACATTGATGGGTCGTCGAACCCCGAAGGTGGAGGGGCCGGGCTGGTCCTTACCAGTCCCGATGGAGTGATAGCCGAGTATGCCTTGAGGTTCGGATTTCCAGTGACCAACAACGAGGCGGAATACGAGGCCCTAGTCACAGGACTCAAACTCACCAAGGAGCTCGGCATCCGGCGTTTGAAGGTCTTCACCGACTCCCAGCTGGTGGTCGGGCAGGTCCGAGGGGAGTTCGAGGCTCGGAGCCCGACCATGCAGAGCTATGTCTGGAAGGTGCAAGCACTCATTCCCGACCTCGGCAGTGTTGACATCCAGCAGGTCCCGAGAAGCGAAAATGCCAGGGCCGACAGGCTGTCCCGCTTGGTGGGCGCAGACGCGCACAACTTGTCGAGGGCGATCTACCTGGAGACCCTGGATGCCCCGAGCATCGGCGAGGCCGGAGCGGTGATGGCGATTGATCCGGAGCCATCTTGGATGGACCCGCTCGTCGCCTACCTCGCCGAAGGAATCCTCCCAGAGGACGAAGATCAAGCTCGGCGACTCGTCATGAAGTCCGCCCACTACGTACTCTATGAAGGGAGGCTGTATCGGACCTCGTTCACCGCCCCCCTCTTAAGGTGCCTCCGCCCCTCGGAAGCGGCCTACGCCCTCAGCGAAGTCCACGAAGGCATCTGCGGATCGCACCTGGGGGCTAGGTCCTTGGCGCATAAGATCATGAGGCAAGGCTATTATTGGCCTACCTTGTTGGAGGACTCAAAGGATCATGTGCGGAAATGCGACGCCTGCCAGCGCCACGCCAACGTCCAGAGAGTCCCTTCTGTCCCCTTGGCGCCAATCACTGCACCCTGGCCCTTCGCCCAGTGGGGAATGGATATCCTCGGACCATTCCCCGTCGCTTCAGCTCAGCGGAAATTTTTGATTGTTGCAATCGACTACTTCACCAAGTGGGTGGAGGCAGAGCCGCTGGCCACTATCACGGAGGTGCAAGTCCGGAAGTTCGTGAAGAAGAACATCATTGTCCGATTTGGGGTACCTCGGGTCCTCATCTCGGATAATGGGCGACAGTTCGACAACAAGCATTTCCGTGACTTCTGCGAGGAGTTCGGGATCGAGCATCGGTTCACATCTGTGTCGCATCCCCAAACCAACGGCGAGGCCGAGGTCACAAATCGGACAATCCTCCAAGGAATCAAAGCGCGAATCGGTCGGACGGGGCAAGCTTGGGTCGAAGAACTCGAGAATGTCCTTTGGGCGTATCGGACCACGCATCGGACCCCTACCGGGGAGACGCCTTTCAGCCTAACCTATGGCACGGAAGCCGTTGTCCCCGTGGAACTCGGACTCCCCTCACCTCGGGTGGCCGCGCACCGACCCGAGGCCAATTCGGAACAACTCCGAGGGAACCTGGATCTCTTGGAAGAAGCGAGGGAAATGGCGCAGGTTCGGATGGCGATGTATCAGCGGAGGGTGGCCCGATATTACAACTCCAAGGTCCGACCGAAGCTTTTCAGAATCGGAGATCTGGTGCTAAGGCGAGCTAAAGCATCTCGACCTGCGGAAGGTGGGAAGCTAGCGCCAAATTGGGAAGGCCCATATAAGGTTCGCTGGGTAAACCGACCTGGCTCCTACCAGCTGGAGGCCCTAGATGGTCGAGAAATTCTAAGGAGCTGGAATTCCGCTAACCTGCGGATGTATTACCAGTAGAACGACGATGCCAGGAAGACAGTTCAAAAATGTATAACGCTTTGCATTTCAATAATTTCTGGTTACAACGGCGTGCTCGTGTGATTACAAGGAATTCCCAGGGGGGAATTAGGGTGTAAAGAAAGTAAAGAAGAGGTGGAGACTCCGAGGAGCTGAAGATCTGGGATCCCGAAACCTCCATCTGAAGCGGTTGCAATCCCGTCGGAAGTGGGTGCTTCCAACCGGAGGCGCCATCGGCGTCTCACGAAAGAGACGAAGAGCCGGCGCGGATGAAGAAGAAGTGGACGAAGGAGAAGTCCACACTGCCTCCAACCGGAGGCGCCATCCACGCCCCACGAAGAGGATGAGGAGCCGCCGCCGACGAAGCTCCCGCTGCCTCCAGAGGAACGCCACCTCCAAGGGATATTCCGGTCCTCCCCAGTGTTAGGGGAGAGAAGGAATACGAGGGGGAAGAGCATATGGAGGCGCGGTCCCGGATCAGGCGTCTGGTGCAGAGCTCAATCGGGAGGCTGAACTTCAAGGAGGGGAGATGTGATCCCGGATGAAACGCCTAGAGCGGAGTTCCGCCGGGGAGACCCTCCTTGCTGATCCCAGATGAAACGGCTAGTTGGCTGAAGTCGCGAGGGGCGCGCCTCCCGTTCCTTCGGCAGGAGTCTCTCAGCCATGCGCCAGAGAGAAGGTCCACGATCCATGGCAACTTGAACAGCTCCGGCTTGGCAGGCTCCATCGCACCTGCACCTATATTTATAGCCAAACTGCGGCCCCCCGGTCGTTCCGATACGGTGGCTCCAATAAATGCGGGCGCATTGAATCCGGAGCCGATCCGGCTCTTAAAGCGTATCTTCCCGCGATTTCCTAAGCGTCATTCTCCTTAATCGCATTTTTTGTGCAGGACACTCCGGGTGCCCTGTACCCCTAGGTCCACGTATCTCCGCCCGCGCCCAGGCCGCATCCGCCTCGAAGAACGCGCGCATCGCGGCCGCTTAACTGACACTCCTCGCAAGCAGCAACTGACGATCCGATTTCCCAGGTAACCCCTCAATTAGCATTTAATGCCCATCTGGTGTTCCCCAGGCGACGCTTGGAGAGAAGGAGAAACACGATCGCAGCTGGCCACGGAGAAATCCCGTCGGGCGGCAAGCGACAGGCGCACGATCAGCGAGCGGAATTTCCCGAGGCTCGGCCCTCGGATGCCAGGCTAACCCGATGATCATCCCGGGAGCAGACTAGCCTGAAGCCCCGACCGGTCGCCTCGGCTTGCGCCAGCCTTGGCCGACCAACGAGCGGAATCTCCCGAGGCACGGCCCTCGGATGCCAGGCTAACCCGATGATCATCCCGGGAGCAGACTAGCCTGAAGCCCCGACCGGTCACCTCGGCTTGCGCCAGCCTTGGCCGACCAACGAGCGGAATCTCCCGAGGCACGGCCCTCGGATGCCAGGCTAACCCGATGATCATCCCGGGAGCAGACTAGCCTGAAGCCCCGACCGGTCACCTTGGCTTGCGCCAGCCTTGGCCGACCAACGAGCGGAATCTCCCGAGGCTCGGCCCTCGGATGCCAGGCTAACCCGATGATCATCCCGGGAGCAGACTAGCCTGAAGCCCCGACCGGTCACCTTGGCTTGCGCCAGCCTTGGCCGACCAACGAGCGGAATCTCCCGAGGCTCGGCCCTCGGATGCCAGGCTAACCCGATGATCATCCCGGGAGCAGACTAGCCTGAAGCCCCGACCGGTCGCCTCGGCTTGCGCCAGCCTTGGCCGACCAACGAGCGGAATTTCCTGAAGCCTGACAACCCTCGGATGCCAGGCTAACCCGATGATCATCCCGGGAGCAGACTAGCCTGAAGCCCCGACCGGTCGCCTCGGCTTGCGCCAGCCTTGGCCGACCAACGAGCGGAATTTCCTGAGGCCTGACAACCCTCGGATGCCAGGCTAATCCGATGATCATCCCGGGAGCAGACTAGCCTGAAGCCCCGACCGGTCGCCTCGGCTTGCGCCAGCCTTGGCCGACCAACGAGCGGAATTTCCCGAGGCCCGGCCCTCGGATGCCAGGCTAACCCGATGATCATCCCGGGAGCAGACTAGCCTGAAGCCCCGACCGGTCACCTTGGCTTGCGCCAGCCTTGGCCGACCAACGAGCGGAATCTCCCGAGGCTCGGCCCTCGGATGCCAGGCTAACCCGATGACCATCCCGGGACCAGACTAGCCTGAAGCCCCGACCGGTCGCCTCGGCTTGCGCCAGCCTTGGCCGACCGACGAGCAGAATTCCCTGAGGCCTAACCCTCGGATGCCTGGCTTAGCGCCGGAAGAATTTTCTGAGGCCTAACCCTCGGATGCCTGGCTTAGCGCCGGAAGAATTTCCTGAGGCCTAACCCTCGGATGCCTGGCTTAGTGCCGGAAGAATTTCCTGAGGCCTAACCCTCGGATGCCTGGCTTAGCGCCGGAAGAATTTCCTGAGGCCTAACCCTCGGATGCCTGGCTTAGCGCCGGAAGAATTTCCTGAGGCCTAACCCTCGGATGCCTGGCTTAGCGCCGGAAGAATTTCCTGAGGCCTAACCCTCGGATGCCTGGCTTAGTGCCGGAAGAATTTCCTGAGGCCTAACCCTCGGATGCCTGGCTTAGCGCCGGAAGAATTTCTTGAGGCCTAACCCTCGGATGCCTGGCTTAGTGCCGGAAGAATTTCCTGAGGCCTAACCCTCGGATGCCTGGCTTAGCGCCGGAAGAATTTCCTGAGGCCTAACCCTCGGATGCCTGGCTTAGGGCTGGAAGAACTTCGAGAGTCAGGAGTCGGCAAGACGCCGCCAAGAGTTAAAAAGAAAAAAAGAGGAGGACGAAAGCGAGATGAAGAAACATTCGACTTGTATTAATTTTCATTGTTTCAGGGCCAAGGCCCATACAATTTGGCAAAATGCCGACATACAAAAAAAAGAGGACAACGAAAGGTACAAGAGGTCAGCTTGGAGAAACCCCCGGGTCGGGAGCGTCGGGCTCGTCCGCAGGGGGTAGGGAGGCGGTAGGAGAATCAGCAGGCGATGGCGCCGGAGAGGAGTCGAGAAGGGAAATCCCACTCAGGTCAACTTCGGGGTACTTAGCCGACACCCTTGCCAGGCCCTCCTCGAAGCCTAAGATGAAGGATTCGGACCCCGCGTCCGACGCGTCACGGACGAACTCGTCAGACTGACGATAGGCCCGTACCGCCTCCGACATATCACGGGTGAACTCGGCGGACTGACGATAAGCCTGTACCGCCTGGCGCCCGATCTCCGCACTCTTCTCGGCCAGCGCCGCCTCTGCTCGCTCCGTAATCTGAGCCTTAGCCTCCAAGACCTTCGCCACAATCCGGTCTTCAGCCTCGGAGGAGACCTTCAGCAGATTAGCCTGAGCCTCCTTACGCTCCGCCTCGGCAGCAGTGCGAGCGGCCTCAGCTTCCTCCAGGCGCGAACGGAGCTCTTGGTCGTTCGCGCGAGACCTCTCCAAGGCTGACTCCAATTCGCCCAGTTTGGCTTCAAGAGACCGGGTTCGGTTGCGGGCGCTGTCGGCAGACCGCTGAGCCTTCTCCCACCTCTCTCGATAGTCCGCGACCTTCCGGGACTGCTTTTCAGCTCGTTCCTCCGCCTTCTTAACCCTGCTTTCGAGGCCCGAGGCGACTTTGAGCTGCTCCCGAGCTTCCAACAGTTGCTTCTCGAGGGCGGCGAAGCCGAGTGCCCGCTCTTCGGCCTCCCGGAGTCTCGCCTCGAGGTCCCCGGTCGTCCTGCCCGCCACGGCCTGGCCTCCCTCTTCCACTGCTTTCAGTCGGTCCTCGGCCTTCGCCAGAAGCCCCGCCTGTTCCTTGTAGCACTCCTCTAGACGGATCATGTACTGGGCGAGCTAAGAGATAGGAAAAGTGAGGGCGTCAGGCGGAGAACAACAGAACTAATAAATGGTGAAAAGCGGCCAGAAGAACACTCACCGACATGAGACAGACGCAGCTGGCAGCCCCGACGTCAGAGACCCCCAACTCCCGGACCCGCCGACGGTCCTTCTCCAGCAGCACTGTTTCGATGAGGTTTCGGGCGCCATCGGTAGTGAAGGCCGACCCCGATTTCTCCCCGGAGCCGGATGGCGGTTCTGCAGCCTTACCCTTATCCATCGCCTGGGGAAGAGTCCTGCTGATTGTGCTCGGGGCGGGGGTCACTCCAGGAATTGATAGGGCCCCGCTCGGCCGGGGCCTCGGCGCGTCCCTCCTCGAATCATCAGGAGCCGGCTGAGTCGAAGGCCGGGCCGGGGACCGATCACGTCCGACCCGTCCGTCTCTAGCGGGCTCGGATGATACCTCCGGAATAGCGGCAGTCTCACCACCGGAGGGCTGATACAGCGTCAGCTGCCGGTCCGTGCCCACGGCGTCTCCCTGATCGGTGGGCCCGGACTCGTCGGTCGGCGTCGAAGGCACCTCCTTGCGGGACTTCTTCGCTGGCGGGGCCCCGCTCGGAGGAGCTCGTTTCCTCCTCCGGACCGCTTCCAGTAGGGACGACCTACCAACGGCCGGTCCCTTGTCCGACCGCATGACGTCGTCAATCTCTGCAACAAGAACGAGATGGTCGGGCTGAGAAACCGAAGGAAAGAACGAGACGAAAGAGGAGAAAAAAGTCAAAAAAGAAATGGTGGCGGGCTCACGGTCGGTGGGGACCGAGCTCAGACCGACATTCACCAAGGTATCCTCGGAAATAAGGCGGGCCACCGGGGGGAGCTGGCCCTCGGCAACCAACCCCTTCAAGGCGGCCAAGCCATCGGATTCCTCCCTCGACAGTCTCGATAGGCCGATCGGGGACTTCATCGGCGTCTCCCAGGTCGCCCTGATTTCCCAAGAGGGATCTACATCGATGAAGAAGAAACACTCCTTCCAGCCGTGAATGGAGGAAGGAGCCTCTTTGACGAGGCCGCACCCTCGCCGCGCCGCAAAGCACCACCACCCTTTGTCCTGGGGGTGGCCACTCAGGCTGTAGAACTCCCAAAAAACATTCAGAGTGGCGGGAATCTCGTGCATGCGGCAGAGAACCTGGAAGACCGTCAGGGCACGCCACGAGTTCGGCACCAGTTGCGTCGGCGCAACTCTTAAACCCCGGAGTACCTGCACGACTAAGTCCGAAAGGGGAAAGCGGAACCCGGCCTGGAGAATGCCCTCATTGATGGCGATCTTTCCTGGAGGAGGATGGGACATCCTCTCCTCAGGCCCCGGGAGCGTAACGTTGCAGGCCTCGGGAAGGTGGTACCGAGCCACGAGTTTGTCTAAGTCCTCGGCGACCAGCTCCGACTTAATGCGGTCTGCTCTCACTTCGCCCATTCCTAATGGCCAATACCTACGGTCAGGACGGGGACAAGAAGGGGGGAAAGACCGGAACGACTGGGGTACACTAGTACAAAAGGAGAAAGTACGAGAGCCCTAAGTAGAAGAATGGGGTAACTCACCGGAAGAGAAGGAAGAACGGCTCCGAGAGCGTCAAAGGAGAAGCAAGCGAACAGTCCGACGGCAACAACGGCAGCGCAAAGGGGAAACTCGAAAATGTCTGTAAAGAGGAAGACGGACGGGGGAGGGCCCCCGGTTAAATAGGCGGAAAGGCGGGTGATGCCTCGATGACGCCAGAGGACGTCTGGCCGTCGAAGGGTCGCTCGCGCCCCAAAGGCGAATCGACACCATTAAGGAAGGATGTCCGCCGAAATCCTCAGACTGCCAGGTCAGCAACAACCGCCATACGCCATAAAGAAGGCGGGAAGCTCGAAGCGCGCGCGCCTCTCCGAGGGATGGCGGCAATCTTGAAGCATCACTCCCTTCACCCGTTCCCCTTCTGGTTCCAGGCTCGGAAGTGGGGGGCTACTGTTACGGGGGAACTAAGCCGCCATGCTCCACGTGACCGGCACGCGCGCCCATGAAGACTACGGCTGTCCTTTGATCCAGCAATCCGACCCCGAGTCGGACATCTTCGGCTCCACAGCCCGACCTCGAGTCGGCTGCCCTTCGATCCAGCAGTCCGGCCCCGAGTCGGACATCTTCGGCTTCGCAGCCCGACCCCGAGTCGGCTGCCCCTTAATCTAGCAATCCGACCCCAAGTCGGATATCCTCAGCACCGCAGCCCGACCCCGAGTCGGCTGCCCCCTGATCCAGCACTCCGACCCCGAGTCGGAGATCTCTTGATAACGACAGGCTGCTTCCCAGAGGCACGCCGAGGCCTCCTGCTCCACTACTCCCTGCAACGGCTGTATCTGATGCTGTTCCACGATCTCCTGTATCAGCCGTACAAAGCGGAACTCCACTACGCCCTGTCATGGCCGTACCCAGCGCTGCTCCACGACGCCCTGTAACGGCCATGTCAGTGGCCACTCCATCGCGCCCCACGACGACAAACCCCCCTGAGAGACCCCCCAGCCAGGTATATATGCGGCTGGGGGGAGAAGGGGGGGTAAGCAATATCTTCCAGAGCACTCTCTTGCTTGCTATTATCATTTCTCCTCCTCCTCCAATCTCCTCTGACTTGATCGTCGGAGGGCCCCCACTACCCCAGTGGTGGTGCGAGGCTTGCTTGCAGGTTTCCCGGTGGAAGGTGGAGCGTAACCAACACCAACCAAGACAACTCAGACGGAACCCCGTTCACACCGCTGTGTCAATCGTTCTCGGTTTGGACCACCAGCAACACATATATTAACATTTCAATCTTATACAATGAGGATCATAGTCAAATGAAGGAAGAAATAATTTTGCTATCTTAGAGGACTCTCAATATGTTTTATTTTTGTAAAAGTGAGAAATATATTTTTGAAGACTAATGATTTTATGGAGGACCTTATTTGCAAAACATGTACTTCATATTAAATATGTCCTCAAGTGGTCAAATTGAACCCAAATCCAATCGACTCAATCCATACACCTTAAGCTTAAAATTCAAAAACCTTTGCAAAATTTATAGATTTTTTAACAAAAACTACTTGCAAAATTCAACACTGTCAATCAGAATGGACTTAGTCACTTTGGTCACAAACTTACAACCCAAAAGCTTAAGCTGTTTAGAGCATGCTAATGAACTCATGTGACACCTCTTTTATCAGTCGATATGGAATTATGACAATCTCGCCTACCTAATTTTGTGATATTTTTGTGCTCCCACTCGAGAGAGGAGGACCATTTATGGCTCGGACCCTACTCAACCTTAATATCTTCCGGTTAGGGGCCTACATAATTAATATGGATTGAGACGTACGATGCGCGAAAAAGACTAAACCTATATGTCACCTCTTTTGTTAGTCTAGGTGGGATCATGACAAGTCGGCACCCCTCATGACATTTATTAGCCCCAAAAATGAGAGGAAGAGACGGCTAAGGTCTAACTTTTTCCTACTCTTCTACCCCCACCTCATAGCATTCGCCAGGCCAGCGCCCAAGTCGCGTGCGGGCCGCTTTCCTCCAGCCTGAATCCAGGCTCGCCCGTTGCTGGCCTCCCGGCCACGCCCATCTCACGTACGGACGACGAGACTCCCAGCGATATGGCCACGCTCTGCGTCCTCCCTAAATCGCACACCAACTCCTCATCACTTCACTCATCACTGCATGCGCCACCATCCCACTGCGCATGGCTACCAACCCTCCGGCAGCCGGAGGAAAGCACCGGAGCTACCGCGGAGTCCGGTACCGCAGCGGCAAGTGGGTGTCGGAGATCCGGGAGCTCGGCAAGGACAGCCGCATCTGGCTCGGCACCTATCCAACCCCCGAGATGGCGGCGATGGCCCACGACGTCGCCGCCCTCGCACTCCGAGGCCCCGGCACCGTCCTCAATTTCCCTGACGCCGTCGGGCGTCACCCTGCCCTGGCATCCACATCACGGGCCGATATCCGTGCAGCCGCATCGGCGGCAGCGGCGGCAATGACCGTCTCGGGGACGCAGAGGCCGGAAACCAGCAGTGCCGCCGATCGTCGGTGTTGGTTCGACGGCAAGAGTACTGGTTGCGAGGAGGAGCTCGATGAGGTTAAATTTTTGGATGAGGATGAGATCTTCGACATGCCGCAGCTGCTGACGAGCATGGCGGAGGGGATGCTGATGACCCCACCGAGCTGGTTCTGCCCGTCACCGAGCGAGGACACGCCGGAGGCTTCAGGAGTGGAGAGCCTGTGGAGCTATCCTTAATTAAACTAAAGGGAGATCTCCCTTTATATAGTTCAGTTAATACACAGATAGCGAGAGTGCTGCTTTCTGTTGGAAGTTTATTGTATAATACTTTATATTACTTAGTTTGTATGCATGGTAAAGTTACACTATGCAATCATAGATCATGCTGTTGGCAAAATCCCTGCAAGTAAAAGTAATCAAGGGCAAGGGCAAAGGCAAGAAAAGGTTGGTACAGTTCGTACCTACAGCCCATAGTCAATCCAGTTCGAAACCGAGTTGACTCGGTAGGAACCGACCGATTCGCACCGAGTCTGCATCAAACTGGTCAGTTTCGGTCCGAAAATAATCGGTTCCGGTCCGAAAAGGACTGGTTCTGGCCAATCTCTTTGCGGTTCTGAAAAAGATCTGTTTCAACTTATGCTCTCTAATCTAACTAAAGATGTTAGATGATCGATATAGACATAGAAAATTGCAACCATCTTTTGAGATATGATATGATAGAAGATGAAAGATTTAGGACCTTGCTACCCAACTTAAATACCTATCAAAATTATAAACTAGAACCAACGACTGTTAGTTGGCAGCTCATGCAAATTCATATCAAAACTTTCCCAAAAGTTCCCTTTATTTCCCATTATTACAAAATTATGCCTTAGTGTATGCTCCTTACAAGCCATTCTTGAAATATGTTCTTTCACATGCTTTTATTAGATCTTATGCTCATCTTAAACAGCTTATATTGTAGTCAAATGTTGCACAGTTATGACAGATGTCAAATAGACAATGCTCCAATGCACCACAACATACAGGAATAAAGAGAACACAGGGAAATAAAATTCCAAACAAGCAAACAAAGATGAAACTGTTACGAAAAGAATAGAGGGTAAGAAAGAACTTATCGGTTGAGACGTGATGTTATTGTCCCCCCTGCACGTGATGACCGAGCGCGACGCGCTTGGTTAACCCGTTTCCGGATCAAATCTGCCAATTTTGCCTTGGGCCTCCATTGGGCTTGTACCCGCATGGGCTACTTACTTTTTATGCTTCACCATAAAAGGTTGAAGGCTATATAAAGGTCATTTGAGTTTTACCTCTTTCCAATGTGAGACTAAAAAAAGTACACAAGAGAAAAAAAAGACTTGGAATTTTGAAATACTTCAACAGAAACATCATGCTTCAAAATTTCCACTCTGTGGGATCTAAAAACACAACCTATGACTGTGGCAATCATGGTGCAATATCTTATCCAAAAACTAGTCCTACGTGCCCTGAAAACCCATCCCATATCACATCTGAAAAGAGAACTCTGGTTTATCTTACAATTCCTATATAAAAAACCAAATGAAAATCCTGGTAATCATTTTAAATTCCTGAACATGCCGAGAGTTGCATGAAAGAAGTAAGGCTTAGATGCAAAAGATAGCATGGCAGAATCAGCCAAACAGAAATAACCACAAAATGAACAGTAAAATTTTTGCAAGTCTCAATTTGGAAACTAAAATAACAATCTTGGGGCAGAGATTAATGCTAATATGCAACATCCAAAGCGCTGGTAATAGCAAAACTACCACTAAAATAGAGAGAGAAACTCACAGGAGGGGCAGCTGCTGATGCTGGTTCCTCTCGATATTCTATCGGCGGCATTCAATGGTGCAGGGGAGGAGGAGAAGGCTACCAGGCTGGTGATATGATGCATCTGACAGTCTTTCAGACCTTTCTTCCTATTAATTGTTACTATAATTAAAATCCAAATTCTAGGTAACAGGTGTTTAAAAGTGATTGTTATTCATCAATACTCATGATTCATGAAAGTATAATCAAAAGGAATAAAACCGGTAACACACCTACCAAGCAAAAATAGTTATAAATTAACAGCCATAGGATGCTTAAATTGAACATGAGCATAAATCCTTGCACCACTGCCCGCAGATATGATGCAATTGCACCACTGCCCGCAGATATGATGCAAAGCAGCTCTGTGTTTCTTGAAATCTTCAAATTAAAGTAATGATTGGTGTGAGGATCCGTGAGCGAGTGTGTTTAGCGCCATATTGGTTATTCGCTGGATAAATCTTGGATACTTATATAGGATCAAGAAACCTAAATAATACCTTCTAGCTAGCATTTTTGCGTAAAGTTTTGGGTTGCTGCAAATGATATCAGAGCAGACCCGTCCACATAACCTATATGAAGTAGGGGACACTGCATCATGGATCTATTGGAGCTGACCACGAGCCAATCATGATGCTTGTAATTAGATTTGAATGGATTTGAACCCTTAGCTCGACGAGGACATCAATACTTAGATGGAGAGAGTATGTGAGGATCCGTGTAGGCATGTGCTTAGTCTCATATCGATTATTTGTCGGGTAGATCTTGAATACTTATATATGATCAAGAAATTCAAATAATGCATTCCGGACTTTGAAGGATCATGCAACGCACTCCACTTTGGTATGAGTCTTCTTTCACATGATCGCTTCCTATCTTTAGATTCGCTTTTCCTTGATAATAGCAGTCAGATCACCAGTCTTTTGACATCTTTGAAGATACTGAACATAGTTGAATGAATTTTACAGCATTTGACATAATCAAATGGTTTTTGGCGCAACACAATGTATGAGTTTTCCTTTTGAACCAGGGTTAAAAACCATTGAATAATACAGAGCATTTAACTAGAGTGATAGCATTGATATTGCTACAAACGATCCGTGCATCAACAATCCATGAAATATTACTGAAATTTTCTGACATGAGATAAGAGCATGATAAAGCCCAGGGTCATCTTAATGTTGCTTAAAGGATTAGAAAAAGGAAGATGTTGAAACAAAATATGCAAAGACAACTTTTTCTGCCATAAGTATTTCTAAAATTATTGATCAACAATTTATACAGGGAAGAGTGAAAAAAATAGAAGGCCAAACAACGCTCGTGTATAACATGAGGCTGCCATTTTGGTAATAAAAAGTTAGAAAAGAATCAAGAATTCAGGATTAAACCTCCTCAAGAGCAGGGGTGCTTTTGTTGCTCTGTTTCTAGTCCGATGAACCCAAGTGGGAGGATTGGAGGAGGATGTCATGTGAGAAACATGTGAAATTTTTAATAATAGGGTTAAAGAGTGAGGAGACATGATTCAAACTTAGGACCTTCGTGCTAATACCATGTTAAAATCACCACTTGTCCCAAAAACTTAAACTTATAGAATAAGGTAGATTTATTTATGAATTTTATATTTTCTTACATAAAAAAGGGTTTGCAGCTGCTTATTAGCAGCACAAATTTATTATATATTGCTATGACAAATATCACATCTACCCACTGTACATGACAACAAAAAATTATAAGATGCCAGACAAAATTTAAATTAGCAACATTTTTTTATATATATGCTGATAAAAAAAATATTGTTGTTTCCATAAATTGATGTAGTATATAGATAGAAATTTGACTATTCGACTAATATATATATATATATATATATATATATATATATATATATATATCCATATTCGTATCCCTCAAAGAAAAATAGATATGAATATAGATAGATAACTATCTGATTCGTATCCGAATATCCGATTCTATTTGTAACTCTATTTAATTTTATATAGCACTTATGAATTTTAAGAAAAATAAATGACCATATTAATATGCTATTGACTTGATTAATCATTCATTTAGTAATATTTTTGAGTTTGTGGTCATAAAGTTTAATTATCCGATTTGTTTCGATATTTATATCCATACTTTCAGTATCCAATTTGTATTCATATCTGACTAACATCTATATCTATATTAGTCAAAAAAAAAAGGATATAGATATACTAGTATCCGATCCATTTTCAGCCCTCCTTGTTGGCACATATAACATATTTTTCTATTATCAAATGGTTAAGAAAACGTTTTCATAGCAAAACAGATAACTTGATTTTATCTAATCTGCAGCATGAAAAGGAGATTTTTGTCACTATCATTCAGCAATTGGGATGGAAATGGATCCTGCTTTTCCTTTAGGAAAGGTTATTTTACATTACACAGTGACAGTAGCAGCTAGCCAGCCAGCCCTATCAGTGCACAAAATGTCCATCCCCAAAAGCAGGCCTTATTGGTTAACCAAAAAATAAAAAGCAGGCCTTATTATGCGTGTGGTACCGCCAAAAGTAGCTAGCCAAACCGATGCCTTATTGATTAGCTCCCTCGTGACTCGAAAAGAGAGGAAAATGGATACAAAGTGGAGCATTTCATGTAGGAGAGTGTCATTAGTTGCAAATCTTTTTTTCTTAGGACTTTGTTTAAAACAAAATCTAACAAACATTGAAAGTTATGTAGGTTTGGAGTAGAGTAGATCATAGGCCAAACTTGGACACAAAAAATATCAAATTTTCAAGAGGCCCAGCCTGAACCTGACTAAAACTAACTATAGATCGAGTTTGAAGCATCCATATATTTTTCATGCACCATGTAGCAATAAGAATTCTCTCCATCTTTAGCTGTGTTCCACCATAGAGATCCATAAAATTAAGCAGCTTTTACAACATAAAACATGCGAAGTTACTAGATATCTTTTTTTTTTTTTTATAAACAAAAAAACTGCTAACTTTGTTCATTTGTTTTTATTTTTAATATATGTTTAAGTGAATAACTGCAACTCTTCTTAATTTCTCTATACATTTTTTTTGGTTTATTCTTTTATTTATGGCTAGATTTTTTATGTGCAATAGGTTTGTAGCTGGCCACTTTGAGTTGGAATAAAAATTCATGATTTCTTAACATGCAATTATTTAGACCACCCTAATTCAACGTATATATGTTGCTTTAGTTACTGTTCCGTTTATTAGGTTAGATTTTTAACATACAATTTTATTTCTTTGCTTGCATATCAGTAAAGGGTGGGCACCGACTACCAAGAAACGAGAGCATCAGGGATGGTAGTTATCATGGATAAGGGAAAGGGTGATTGAGGTGTGGGCAATATGAACTTGATGTTTTATATATTAAATAAACTATAGTATCAGTTATATAAAGAAATTTTTGTTATTTATCAATGGGTTGCTTTTGCTTTTGGTAACAAACGATGGATTAATTTTGGTCAATTTTAGATCAACTGGCCCCCAAACTTTACTTTTATATAATTTTAAATTTTTATAATAATAATAATAATAATATAAATTTTAACAAAAAATATTTACTTTAAAGTAAAGTAAACTATCTAGCACGAAGTATAGGCATAAAGTTAGAAGCAATTAAGCATTAAAAAGATGCAAAAGAACCATATATATATATATATATATATATATATATATATATATATATATATATATATATATATATATATATATATGTATGTATGTAAGTATCTATATGTATATGTGTGTGTAGCTATCATGCATGAAGTGAGTAATTGAGCAAGTTGAAAACCAGTGATTTAGGAGGTAAAGAGGATTTTTGCCTGAATTTGTATAAGTGCCATGCTATACCATACTGGTAAGATGCTGGTATAGAACTGACACCCAAGATGTAGAATCATAGTTAAAACAAATTATCTATGCAAGCGTAGGGGTGTAAATGGATCGGGTTGGATCGAGTCATAAGTAACCCAACCCAACCTGGTTCCTTATTTGGGTCTTAATGTTTGACCTAGACCCAACCCAATAGAAGATCAGGTCGGGCCATAGCTAAAATTTTTGACCCAACGGGTCATTCAGGTCAGATCCATTTATAACTTGGCCTCAACCCAAAAAATGCAGCTCCAGGTCGGGTCCGGGTCGAATCCCTATATTTGTCATTCCACGTACTTGGTTTCTTTTACAATGAGTAAAAACTGAAAACTACAAAAAGAAGTTTATGCAAGACCATACATGTAAAAGTGCCTAAGTATCAAGAATTGATGCCATTCCAAACTAATCTAAAAAAGACAGGTTCGACCTTATTAGCTTCAAGAAAAATTTTTTATTCATGTATGCAAGTAAACAAGAATTGCATCTATGCTAATCCTTTTTACTCAGCAGTGATATCCCCTAAATTTGTTAAGCATCTACTATTATTTTTTCTAAATATACTACTAGAAAAATATACATGGGCCAAGATAAGGAATATAATTTTGATAATGATATGTGACAAAGTTCAACGGCTGCAAAGGACTCATCATGAACCCATCTTCTTCCATATGGCAAAATTAACTCTATTTTGTCTTCATTAGTGTGAACTTCCTTCTTAAGGGAACAACATGTCCATTTAATGCAACCAACCTAAGCCTTAATATAAAATTCATGCCATTTGAGAGTACACAAAAGACAATCTCTTCTATTCTCATCCTCAAACACAAAAAAAAAATTAGAGGAATAGAGAGTTAGAGACCCTTAAGCACCCCTACGGACCCTAATGGTGTACCGAGTTCGGGTTGGGTCGGGTCATAGAGTAGGAAACCCAAAATTTTCTCAAAAATCAAACGAGTCGGGTTAGTAAACCCAGATCTGACCCGAAAAATGGAATATGTCCCATTTTAGATTCCGACCTGACCGCATGGGTCCTTTAAAATGGATCAAATCGAGTCTAATGGGTCAACCCGATTCATTGCAACCTTATATAAGAGACAATATTTTTTCATTCAAGAAATTTCTTTGGCTCTAAAAAATTAGTACATTATAAATCACCTTTAGAGAGGAACACTATATATATATATATTAGGATCGTGCAACATCAAGCTCCAACCTTTGCTTGAATATTTTTCTATCTATTGTTTCCTCCCTTCTTTTTTTTTTTTTTTTTGGTACAACGATAGTTCATGTCAGCCTAGCATAATACTACCCTTAGCATCAATAGAAAGAAGGCTACATAAAGAAAAGAGGACAGAGTCGGACTCAGTTTAAAGAACCTCTCCTAAATGGTGAGTAGCAAAGGAAGCGACTCAGTCTGCAGCCCTATTCGCCTTCTGAAACGCATGGACAACCTGAATTGAACGACAACCCGTCACTAAGCTCTGGATGTCCCTGAGAATAGGGTGGCCATCTCCCTAGAGCCCAACCTCCCGAATCCACTCAGTCACCGTAGAATAATCTCCCTCCAAGATGAGGCTGTCTGCCCCTAGGCTCCTCCTCGTATAGGTGGCTCCCTCCCATGCTGCCCTAAGCTCGGCTCTAATAGCCGTCATATCACCGGTGCGTCGCTCGTCTGCGCGACTAGTATGAAAGCATGATCCCGAATCACAAACCCAGTCCTTCTCTATCTCCTTCTGTCGAAGTACTACCGTCAAAGTTCACTTTGAGGTAGCCAGGGGTTGGAGGTTCCCAAGAAACAAGAGTCATTTGGGGCGCTGTAGCAGCAAAGTGGAAACCTCAAATGTTCCTAGCCAATCTCGGTGGGAATCTCAGAGTCACTTAGGGTTTCCTCCTTTCTTTAAATCTTTCATTGGATGTATAATTTATTTACGGATAATAAATTTCGAGACCGGGTTTACTGCCCTCACCCAGCCTGTCATCTGGACAAACAAATAAAATATAGAGATAACAAGTCACGGGGGAGCCTCGTGGCATCCATCAGATAGAAAGAATAAAAGAAATAATAAAAGAACGATGGGATCTTAGATTCTACCATCCAAGTTTCTATTGATACTTGGCCATTCCTAGGTCTGTGGAAAAAGTGATGCTCAAATCATAAAAAAACTTCATAAAGCTAGCAAAAGGTCCACCAACTCCGGAGTTCATCGTTCAATGATCACCAGTCAAAGATACTTCAGTCCTTCAAAGGTATGCACCGCCCATCCCTTGTCCTGCCCTTAAAACTAAGAGGCCCTATCCAAAATCTTCGGCCACCAAATCCACCATGGCGTCAACTGCCTCCTTCCAAACACCAACCAGCCTCCTATTCTAACATGTCATCATCTCATTGGTAAACAAATTGGTTATCCCAGAGCAGACCAATCACAGACTGGCAGATACAAGAACAGAGACCAGTTGCTGTCCAAGAATAGACAGCTAATCCGTGGGCTCTGCCCTTGTTTGGGTGGAGAAGGACAGTTGCTGGATTCGGCCGTTGGAATCAGGATATAAGAAGTTTAAAGAAATAGGAGAGCCGGAGGAAGGTTCATACTAAGTTATCGGTCGGTGAGTTGTCGGGATTCGGGGCCCAGCTTTTCTCCCGCTCACCGCCCACAAAAACGCGTAAACGCGGGAGGAGCCCAACGGACTCCAACTGTCAAAAACGTGGCTAAATCCGTCTGGAATCTAAGGGGGCACGAAGCAAGCCGGGGGTGGGGCGATACGATAACGGTGGGGGGGTCAACTGTCGGAAAAAGTCGGCTTTTTTGTCTGCGTGACACGTAGCCACTGGTCGCAGCTTCGCGGGAATTGCCGATGGATTGAGGATTTGTTGGCGTTTCACACCGAAATTTTTTGTGCTAATTTAGTGAATAGATTAATTTTTTGGAATTTAGATGCCATTGGTATATACTAGAAGTACAAGTCCAGCACAAAGCAATCATGTTATTGAAATGGATTAGGGTTTGATCCTTTACCTAAAGCCAATTCTAGTGGTATGTAAGTCAAATTAAACTCAGGTCTAAGCTAATTAACATTAGCCCTTTGCAGATTTATGCATATAAAATATAGGTTCAGCTATATCATGTCTATTTGGTCATAAATCCACTTCAAGACGCTATGCAAAAAGTCTTTGGCATCCAAAGGAGATGATAAGAGCTATCCAGGATAGGTAGGATTACCATAATGTCATTGTGTAGGCAATCCACGAGCCTAATTAATTAAGATATTATATGTCAGCCAAATTTCAATGAGAATTATTTCTTAATATATTATTATATATGATTAGACAAGACGAGCTTCTCTTCACACTATGGAACTAAATTTATGCGAAGAAATCATACCCTACACCATATATACTATATCAACGATGCATTATTAGAACAAACTAAGATGAGATGAGAAGTGTAGCAATCCAAGACCAGTGCATGAGAAATAAAATTTATAAAAACAAGACAAGATATGTGGTATGATGCACCGCTGCGTAGTGAAGGATATAATTTGTCGTTTGTGTTTCTCCGACTTATTGCTATTTCGTTTCGGCTTTTTATCTATATAGCGGTTAATGAAAACATCCAAAGTTCAAAATTTTTTATTAGAAATAAAATAATTTTAAGTGCCATGTTCTGATTTATTAGTAAAATATCAGCTGTCACGGTGCGTCACGGTGCTGAAATGAGATCTGACCGTTACCTTTTGGCAGAATTTGAAAGTAACCAATCCGCCCTCTTTGGTCAAAATCAATCCCCCTCCCGTCCATGCTAACGCCAGCGCAGCGTTTCCCAAAACCGCCAAAACATTTCTTGAACCAGAAAGAAGGTTCGCCTCCTTCATCCGGACTCGCCACGTGCCAGTCCCCATAATTAAAATATAAAAATAATTAAAATAAGAACTAGGTTCTTTGCGCTAGGCACAGCTCTTAAAGCATCCAGAACCACTTAAATCACCGCCTGCACATATCGCAAAGCGAACAACGCGCGATTCAACGGTGGATTCGCGCGAAGGAAGGATTCCCGTTCCTTCGCGCGAAAGATAGAAGCCCTGTCCTCCCCTCTCGATTTCTCGATGGATGGACAGCTGTCCCCGCCCACCGGCATCCTCCCGGTTCCACCCCGTCCGCTCCGTGTGCCGCGTTTGACCCCGCCCTCGCTTCCAATACTTATCGTCCACCTCTTTGTTCCCTCTTTATCTCCAGCTCACTCCACTCCTCCTATATAAACTCTACTCTGCTTACGATTTGGAAACCAAGTGATCCAAGTATTCAATGGAGTTCTTCGTCAGTGACTCGAATTCGCCGTCGACGTCCGCGGAATATGAGTTTGCCACAGTGTCGTCGACGCCGCCAAAGCGGCCGGCCGGGCGCACCAAGTTCAGGGAGACGAGGCACCCGGTGTACAAGGGAGTCCGGAGGCGGGGACCGGCCGGGAGGTGGGTGTGCGAGGTCCGCGAGCCGAACAAGAAGTCGCGGATTTGGCTGGGGACTTTCCCGACCGCCGAGATGGCGGCGCGGGCCCACGACGTCGCCGCTATTGCGCTGCGCGGCCGCTCGGCCTGCTTGAACTTCGCCGACTCTGCTTGGCTGCTTCCTGCGCTTCCTCGGTTCTCCACCACCAAGGACATCCAGCGGGCCGCCGTTGAAGCCGCTGAGGCTTTCCGACCCTCGCCGGAGTCGGATAACGCCGCTGCTTCCAGCACCGCTGCAGCTCGGATGGAGAGCTCGTCGGAGGCGCCGGCGATGCCGAAGCAATTGCCCGAGGGGCCTAGCGGCGGCTTCGGCGTCGGTGGGGTCGATGTTATGTTTCACGACGACATCGAATTGGAGATGTACGGCTACTACTGCACCAGTATGGCGGAAGCCTTGATTGTCGAGCCGCCGCCGCCGCCGGCGGCCGCCGGAGGCGGAGGGAATTATTGGGATGAGATGGACGGTGGTGCTGACATGTCTCTGTGGAGCTACTCCTTTTGATGGTGATGTGGCGTTTCATGTACATTAGTTTCCTATCTAGGGTTAGAAAGGGATGAAGGCTTACCTTTTATTTTTTTCAACTGGGATTTGGGACCACTAGTTGCTAGTTTTAGAGAAATAACTCAAATAGGTTGTTAGTCTTTATACCCCTTCATGCTATTAAGTAGAAAAGGTTGTAACATGATCATTTTAATTGACTCATTATAATGATAAACATTCTTATTTGATAGTTTTATGGCTGTTTGATTTGTCCAAAAAAGTTGAGGACCTGAAAAGGGGCTTCTCTTATGAATCCAGTAGTTCTCTTTTTTGTGATTATTATAATCAATAGTCACCATGACTTATAAAAGCATGGCTGATACAACAGTATCCAAACCTTCCATTGACCACATGATCACCCCCAAATGAATGATTAGGGATGATAAAATAGTCAATTAAGGAATAGTTGCTGCCAAAATCTGATTTGGAGATCTGAGGAACGCTACTCAATCTGCACCGAGCCAAAGGAGACAGGAGATTGCCGGAGCTAATCTGGTCGGAGACCCTCCGATGCTGGAATAGAGAGAGCGAAGAGAGCATTGTGTGATATTGTATTGTTGTTATTGAGTGTTTCCATAATTTTATTATCATTTTGACGAGCAAGTAGGTATGAATATATAAAGAACTACAAATTTTACTGCAATTTTATGCAGGTCTGGGACTTTTCTTGGGCATACTGCAAGTGTGGAAGATTTACAAGTGTGTTTTCTACCGGGAAAGCAGAGTTTGAGTTTTTTGATTTAAATTTCTAGCTTCCGATGTTCTATCAATTTGAAAAACTTGGTGCCTTTTCAATTCATGATCTTAGATCGATCAAGGTAATATTATGGCATCTTTTCTAGTCCTCCAGATTTTTCAAATTGAGTTCTGTTCCTGTTTACCGAGTCTAAGAATAATCTGCCAACTAGTCTAATTTTTCAATACCTTCATTGTTTTTGATCTCGTGCTTTTCCAGAGATGAAACAACAAGCTTAACAATACATTATCTTCAGTTCTGACATTCTGATTTCTGAATATTCTTTATTAGATTCTCTTAGCAGATGCACTTGTTTGATCAATCAACTGTATAATATACTTCAGGTAGACTATTTTTAGAAAAGAGATGACTCACAGCTGCACAGAGCATTATAGAATCAAATATATAGTATTGTTAAGCATGGGATTTTTTTTTTGGAAAACAATTAAGAAACATGTCAGACTGTTCAAAATGTTCAAGTATCAATAAAGATAACAGGGTACAAGAGGGACAATGTTTCCGAGATATGAAGAAAAATGTGCTGGCTGCTTACAAACATTTGAAGAAATTTTAGACATTTTTTTGCTATGAAATCACCACTCAGAAAATTAGCTAGAGAAAAAAAAAGCATGGGTAATTCAAATTTCATCCAATTTCAGATCATTTTGTGGAAATGCTTCATGTGGAATGTTATTTTGCTTTACTACTTTTTAAATTCTTTGGTCACCCCTTACCCCTTTGACTCTTGATTTCATCAGGGAGTCATGCTGTTCCTTTTGTTTCTCAAGACTGCCTTTAGCTTCTTTTTACAATGTCCAATGTTCATTTTTATAGTCTATTTTTTACATTGCATTATGTAATTTCTCTCTTTTAACCATAGTCTTGACTATAAGTTTATAAAAATGTTTTATGTATGAAGTTCTGAGTGAATTTCCTTTTGCTAAAGGTGTGCTTTAGTTTCCAAATTTCAGCTAATTCATGGCTGGAGGAATTCTTCTGTATGCATTTCATATTTTCTGCAGGCTTTTCTCCTCTTTTTGATCTAATTGCAAAGGAATGCCTTCAACTTTGGAGAGTTGTTTAATATTTCAGCATTTTAATTATCAATGGACATTTAATGGATGAAGAAAAAACTTCCTTAATATGTTAAGTTTGTTCTCGACTCACGATTTGTCACAATAAAATTCGTAGTTACCAACACTGAATCATACAGAGATTGTTAAATTCTTGGACCACTTTCATTGCCTTGTAGATGCGAAGATACCTAGGGCATCATTCTTATCATTTTTCAGTAAAGAGACAACTTGCCCATATGTTTGGTAGTAGATGATGATGCAAGCATACAATTCTGTTCTTTTCCTTCTGTTTTTTTAAATAAATTCTTCCATATGATGCTTTTAAATGAATCTACATCTTCAGGTACTTCATAGTTGGTCGATGGATCGTCTTGATTTTCCCGTAGAAGCTCCTGTGAATCTTGTCTACATGTGTACTCTTGAGCAACTGGCTATATGTACAATCCATTCCCATGAAGAAGCTCCTGTAATCGATGTTGTCATTACCGCAACTATTTCGTCTATGCTCGGGACAATCCAGTCTTGTATGGTCACAGATTTATTCATTTGGTTACCTTATCGCAAATTGAACTAATAACTTATCACTTAGACCCAGAATTCTCCTTGTCAACCTTGTGCTGCTATAGTCCATTTTACATTTCGATTCACTTTCATTGGAAATGAAAGCCTCCTATACTGCTGTTACTGCTTTCATGGATAATTCATAATGATGTTATGGAATTATGTAAATGGTATTTGGTCATCATAGTCAGTCCTTTTATCTTTGCAATCATTCTTGTTTGTTTTCAGCTTGAAAACCTTAATGATGGATTGCAGTTGAATTATGCAATGGAATTGGTCCTCCTCCCTATTTTCCTTTTTTTGGCCCTTTTATAGCATTTCTTTAAACCCCCATCCCCTCCCTTATAGGTTTTCTTCCATGAGTGCAGTTGGAAAGCTTCAATTTTTATGATACTTATTATCAGATACCTTTTATCGCTCTTTTCTTCTACATGCATGAGCCTATAGTTTGTTCATATTAAGCCTTTCTCTGTTTTTCTTCATTTATCCTGTCTCTTTTCTTGCTTGTACTCATACAACTTCTTATTCTCTCCTCTTCTTCTTCTCATTAAGTATTCCTTTCAATTGTTCAAACCTACAAGTAAAGCTGGAAAGTTTCAATATCTGAGTTCTGGGTTATATTCTCTACATGTTCACATTACTGTTTTTCCTCTATTTTTTCTTAATTTTCTTGTCTCTTTTCTTGATTTGTTCTTTACAAGAGAGT
Source organism: Phoenix dactylifera (assembly GCF_009389715.1). Classification (NCBI taxonomy): domain Eukaryota; kingdom Viridiplantae; phylum Streptophyta; class Magnoliopsida; order Arecales; family Arecaceae; genus Phoenix; species Phoenix dactylifera. The sequence goes on along the minus strand of NC_052409.1, from coordinate 9,068,920 downwards.
TTTTGTGCACTACTGCTTCTTGGCAATGTATCTTTGTGTTCTTTGTTTTGTTAAGGATTTGATCATTTTGCCACTTACACCTAATCTGCTCTATTTTCTTGTGCCTATGTTTCAGGAATACGTCTACAATCGTTTGCAATTCAGGTGCTACGCTTTGAACTCATGGCCTCTGTCTTGTTCCTGTCTATTGGCTTTAGATTTTGTTCTTAATTTTTTTGGAGTTCTGCTGTTGTTGTGTTGCAGTTATGGATGGTACTTCACCTTTGTGCAGGGTTTTGTCTATCAGGGGCTCATACACCTACAGGGCTTCACCATGAAGCAGATGGTGAACCCATGGGAGGCCTACGTGAAGCTATCAGCTGCTCTAATGGGATCGCACGGCCTCACGAAGGGGTCCCTGGCCTTCTTGAACTACCCAGCTCAGCTTATGTTCAAATCTACTAAGGTTCGGTCTGCAACTCCTTGACATTCCCACTAGCTTCTTTTCTGAACCAATCCATTTTAGTTTTCCAGTTAGCACTGAATTTTTGCTTCCTTGCATGTTTAATCTATTTAAAGTACTTGAGATTGCGTGATAATGATCATTGTGTTCCTCTTTTTTTTTTTTAATCAAAACCTTTTGGATGCCATCGTGTTTTTAAAAATTTGATACTTCTGATAGTTTCTTCATAATTTTTCACTTAATAACATTTAGTAACATATAATATGTAACAACTCAGGACCTCATCCAAAATTGCTAGCCGGAAGGTATTTTTTGGATTTCTTGATTTTGTATAAGTATCCAAGATCTACTCGGTGAATAACGCACGAGTCCTTATATATTCTCTCTATTCAAGCCCCGACATCTTCGTCAAGCCAAGGATTTGAATCCATTCAAATCTAATCACAAACACCACGATCAGCTTGTGGTTAGGCCCAATAGATCCATGCTGCAATGTCCTCTAGTCCATAGGTTATGGGTCAGGTCCGTTCTAATACCATTGTGTAACAACCTAGGACCTCACCTAAAATGGCTAGCCAGAGGCTATTATTTGGGTTCTTTGAACCTGTATAAGTAGCCAAGATCTATCCAGCAAATAACCGATGTAGGACTAAATACATACCCGCATAAGTCCTTACATAATATCTCTTATTTTCTGAGCTCTTTGGGAACTTAGGTGCTACTAATGATGATAATGTGAGCCTTCATTCCTGGCCTTCGGCGTAAATATTCAGTGCATGAATACATTTCTGCAGTCCTTCTTGTCATGGATCTCATCCTCTTCACCTTGGCTGATGCCCAAACAACGCCAAACTTTAGCGTTATTGGTGTGGTGATGGTATCTGGAGCTCTTGTCATGGACTCCTTTGTTGGTAATCTCCAGGAGGCAATCTTTACCATGAATCCTGAAACCACCCAGGTGCTTCACATTTTTTCCGTTCTATCCTATTCAATTGTTGATGGCATTCTTGGCATGCATGTGGTGTTTTTGGTAGCTACTTTTCTTTTTTAATCTGAAATGTTCATAACAAGAGTATGAACCTTTGTTCTAGATGGAGATGCTCTTCTGCTCTACAGTTCTTGGCCTACCTTTCATGATTTCTCCCATGGTTTTAATTGGGGGGCGCTTTTTTTTTTTTTGGTACAACAGCGGCTCACATGTAATGTTTGTGAATGCGGCTAACAAAATCAGAAAGCACAATTCTACATAGACACTTTGGCACCTGCCTGTGATCTACCTAAGTGAAGCCTTCCGAGTGGTGAGCTGCATAGGAGGCTATCCAGTCGGCCGCCCCATTCGCCTCTCGGTAGACGTGCGAAGCCTGATGGGAGGCGCACTTCTTCAATAGTCCATGAATATCGCGGAGCAGCGGCCGATCCTCGACTAAGTTGCCTCAGCCTCGGATCTACTCGATCACCATGGCCAAATCTCCCTCGAGCTGCTTGGTAAATCTACCCTGCTTCCTTTTTTTTATTTGTTTCTTTTTTTTCTTTTGGAAATTGATCATACAAATAGAGAAATTCTTTCATTCCTTTTGAAGGTGATTTATAAAGAATTATAAACCTTGTTAATATGATGGGCAAGTGCAAGTCCAATTTATATTCTTAGTTTTGTGTTACTAGGGTTTGTCAGAGCTTAAATTACACCAAAAAATAGTGGTGAATTTATAGGCCGAGTTGAGCCTTTCTGTGAGTTGTCAGAGCTTTAAGAATACAGTGAGCCATCACATCAGAGAGAGAGAGAGAGAGTTTCCATATACAGGTTAAGCCTAACTTTTAACAACCAAGGCACAGAAATCAGAGTCTAAGAAGCCATAGAAATATCACTCATTATGCTATTGTCAATAATTATGCAAGTAGTGCAATTTGAAACTTGCCTCGTTAGTCACTATCGCACCCTAAATTCAGAACATAACAGGTATCACATATCTAAAGAGCAGACCATACAAATATGCAAGACTATATAATTCTTCAATTCTCAAAAAATCAATTTAATAAAAATTCAATCAAATTATTCTCATAAATAAATATCCCAAAATTATTCAATATATATATATATATAAAACAAAATTTAAAAATTATTCTGTCAAATTTTCCAAAATTTATTTTACAAGAATATCAAAATATATAATATATTTTAGAACAATTATGATAATAATAATAGTATGCTTGATTTACTTAATCAAACATAAAATAGAGATCATAATCCATTTTAATAAACTGATTGGAATTTTGCAAAGGGTACTAGAAGATATACTTTGAAGCGTTACTTATCTCTTCTCGTTTCAAAATTTCACTTCAGTTAGATAGATCGGTTTCACCTATTCAATGTTATTAGAATACAATTAATTTTATCATTGTTTTAGAAGCAAAGCAAAGTTAAAAAAATAAGGAACTACTGGAGATATGACTTCATGCCCGACAAGGATGAAGGAGGATAGGGCTGGGCGGGCTGTAAGGAACAACAATCTGGTCGGTCTGATCTAGTTCATTCTATCCGATCAAAGTTCAAACCAAAGTACAAGTAACTCATAGCCTAGTAACCAGGATGGTAACCATCAGTTGGAAGACGGTGATAGGAGACCACCGACGGCTGGCGAATAATAGGGTGGCCAGTAATGGAAAAGGAGAAGACAGAAAAAGAAACGACTCAAAACATAGGAGATTTCGCCCTTTTGTCATTATATTCATGATCCCGTCGATGGGGCTCTGATGACAGTCGAGAGCAGCACAGGGGACATGTTCCCATTTCCGGCGACAAGTGCGAACAGTGGAGAAAGTAGGAAAAAGAAAATAAAAAGGATTTTTCGGATATGAAAACAGGGGATAAACAAGGATTGTTATCCTTGGATTATTCCAGTGAAATCTTGGTTGGTGGTGGGGTTATAATTGAGGAAGTAAAGGAAAAAATGATCAAGGTCCTTATTTAGGATTCTAGCAAGGTTTGGTTACAATTTTCGGCAGCCATAGTGGACTTAGACCATCAGCAATTAAGAAAAGAAAAGAGAGAGAGGGCAGTAGCTGCGGCGATCTTTGGTTATGGAAAGAACTGGAGGATTTGAGCTTTAAATGGAGTGGAGGTTAGGCTTCTCTAGCCTATAGCAAGTTCGTGGAGGAGGACTCTTCCACCTCTGTCCGTGTTCGAGCAAGGATCTACCCTGTTTGGATATGGGGTTGGGCCTTTGGGCCGTATATTTGATGCCAGGCCGGGTCAAAAGGCCGACTCCCACCTTGTACCACTGAGTCCCCTGATCAAAACCTCCTGGCACCACTGTCTCCTCTCCTACAGCATCAATTACAAATCACAAACTAAATTATTTAATATTTAAATATTCTAAACCATAATTCACATCTACTATGGGGTCCATCACCAGGTCCCCAAACATCTCAATCCCTCCAGATCTAGGGCAGTCGGGATAGCCCGACTCCCACCTTGTACCACTAGCCTACGTCGTCGCCAGCCATAGCCGCAGCCACGCCGCGACGATAATCGGTCCCGGTGAAGAGACCAAAAGAAGGGGTGGATGAGAGAGAAGGGTTCTTCCTCCACCTCTTCGGTCCAAGGGCATCAGCCAGGGTGGCTGTGCCCTCACCTTCCCACCCTCGGCCACCATTGGCCGAACCATCGCCGGCCGCCCCTGCTGCAGTCGTCGGCGATGGTGGCTAGCCAAGAGAAAGAGAGAAGAAGAGGTCTCCTCCTCTTCTTCTTCTTTTCTCTTCTCCTTCTTCTTCTTCTTCTTCTTCTTCTTCTTCTTCCACCGACACTGTCCCCTCCCCCTTCCTCCATTTCTTCCGAAGATCCACTGGTAGTGGCTCGGCCCCCACCCGACGGCAACCCTAGTGGCCCCCGACCGCTGCCGCTGTCGCCACCGGTGGCCAGCCGACGCGAGAGGGAGAGAAGAAGGAGGTGGAACCGTGTGGGACGCCCTCGGTCCACCATCCCCATCCCCACTAAAATCCTAGAAAATCCCTCTCCGACCCTCACACAGTCCCGATTCAACCCCCAATGCCATGGATACCGGCCAACCGGCGGCCGGCGGTGGCCAAAATTCACAAGGAACAGGCCGAAACAGGGGTACCCTGTTTCGGACTCTTCTCCGACGATTCTCCGGCGAAAACCCAATCCAACACCTCCCAAAATCCAGAAATGGAACACAAAGGAAGGAGCCACGCTTACCTCGGTCCGGCGGCGTGCTCCGGCGACCTTTCCGGCGAGAGATGGGTGGAAGAATCCGTGAGCAACCCGGATTAAAAATCACCGAAGAAAAGAGGAGGGCTTCCCCACGGCCGGCCGGATCTCGGGTCTCCGGCGCTCGGTCTCCTCCGGCGAGTCACCTCTCCAACGCCACCGCCACCGTCTTCCCTTGCCCCCCCTCCTTTCGTCCACCCCGATCGTGCCTAGGGCACGATCGTGATAAGGGGATGGGCCCGGTCTTTTCGGGCCGGCCCGTCCCCCTTTCCTTTTTTTTTGGGTTTTTACATTCTCCCCTCCTAAAAAAAAATTTCGTCCGCGAAATTAACGTACCTGGAATACCAAAGAGCTGAGGGTGTTTGGCTTTTATTTCTTCCTCGAGCTCCCAAGTGGCCTCTCTTTCTGAGTGATTGCTCCATTGCACCTTTACATAAGGAATAGTCCGACTTCGCAACACCTGATCCTTTCTATCCACAATCCGTACCGGGTACTCTTCATAAGTCAGATCCTCATGCAGACTTATAGGCTCAAAATCTACCATATGGTTCGGGTCCGGAATATATTTCCTCAGCATTGAAACATGAAATACATTATGCACACTTGATAAAGATGGTGGTAAAGCCAAACGATATGCCATTTCTCCAACTCTGTCCAAGATCTCGAACGGACCAACATACCTAGGGCTCAATTTGCCACGAATCCCGAACCTCATCACACCTTTAGTAGGAGATATTTTCAAGAAAACATGATCACCAACCTGAAACTCCAGTTCTCTTCTCCTATTGTCAGCATAACTCTTTTGTCTACTTTGAGCTATAAGGAGCCGTTCTCTAATCACCTGTATCTTATCCATAGTTTGCTGTATTATCTCTGGATCCAACACTTTTCTTTCTCCCACATCATCCCAACAAATTGGAGATCGGCATTTCCTGCCATACAGTGCCTCAAAAGGAGCCATCTGAATGCTGGCCTGATAACTATTGTTGTAGGCAAATTCAACCAGTGACAAATGACTATCCCATGCACCACCCAAATCCATGACACAAGCCCTTAACATATCCTCCAAGATCTGAATAGTGCGCTTCGACTGTCCATCAGTTTGTGGATGAAAAGCTGTACTGAAGTCCAGTCTTGTACCAAGAGCTTTATGAAGGCTCTTCCAAAATTGTGACACAAATCTAGTATCTCTGTCAGACACAATTGAAACTGGAATCCCGTGCAGCCGCACAATTTGCTCTATGTACATACTTGCCAATTTCTCCAAAGAAAAGCCAACTCTAAAAGGCAAGAAATGTGCCGACTTGGTCAGTCGGTCAACAATCACCCACACTGCATCATTACCTCGAGGAGTCTTAGGCAGAGCAGTCACAAAATCCATGGTGATATGCTCCCACTTCCACTGAGGAATGAGAAGAGACTGTAGTGGTCCAGCAGGCCTCTGATGCTCAGCTTTCACTTGCTGACACACTAAGCACTGTGCAACATATTGAGCTATATCTCGCTTCATGCCACTCCACCAAAAATTTTTCTTCAAGTCCCGGTACATTTTGGTACCACCTGGATGCACTGTATAAGCTGAGTTATGGGCCTCATCAAGAATCTCTTTCTTCATTTCTGGTACTTTTGGCACACATACCCTGTTTCCGAATCTTAAAGAGCCATCTTCATGCACTCGGAATTCTGACTGCACACCTGACTCTACTGTTTCTCTGATCTTCTGTAACTCTGGATCCTCTCTCTGAGACATCTTGATCTTTTCAATCAGAGTAGGCTGCACTGTGAGGGTAGCCAAATGTACCTTAGGATCATGTAGCCGTATCTCAATCCCTGATCTCTCCAAATCTAATAAAATATGCTTCTGTGTAGTGATTAATGCTGCCAGCCCACTTGAGGATTTTCTGCTCAAAGCATCAGCCACTACATTTGCTTTTCCCAGATGGTGACTAATAGTCAAGTCATAATCTTTCAGTAGTTCTAGCCATCTTCTTTGCCTCAAATTTAGCTCCTTCTGTGTGAAGATATACTTCAAACTCTTATGGTCTGTGAAAACCTCACAGTATTCTCCATACAAGTAATGCCTCCATATCTTCAAAGCAAAAACTACCGCTGCCAACTCCAAATCATGTGTAGGGTAATTCTGTTCATATGACTTTAACTGTCTAGAGGCATAAGCTATCACCTTCCCATTCTGCATCAGTACACACCCAAGTCCTTTACGAGATGCATCACTGTAGATGGTGAAGCCTTCTGTTCCAGATGGAATAGCTAGCACTGGGGCTGTCACCAGACGCTTTTTCAGCTCTTGAAAACTCTGTTCACAATCATCTGTCCATTCAAACTTTACTTGCTTCTGAGTCAAGCGACTTAGAGGCATGGCAATACGGGAGAAACCCTCAACAAATCTTCTGTAATATCCAGCCAATCCTAAGAAGCTGCGCACTTCAGTTACATTGGTAGGTCTACACCACCCAACTACCGCCTCCACTTTCATTGGATCAACAGAGACACCTTCTTTGGAGATCACATGCCCAAGAAAAGAAATGCTATCCAACCAGAATTCACACTTTGATAGCTTAGCATACAGCTTCTTTTCTCTAAGAATTTGCAATACAACCCTTAGATGTTCTTCATGTTCCTGTAGGCTCTTTGAATACGCCAAAATATCATCAATGAACACTACTACAAATTGATCCAGATAAGGTTTAAATATGCGATTCATAAGATCCATGAAGGTAGCCGGTGCATTTGTCAAACCAAAAGGCATGACCAAAATTTTATAATGCCCGTATCTGGTCCTGAAAGCTGTCTTGGGTACATCCTCTGCCTTTATTTTCAATTGGTGGTAACCAGAACGAAGATCAATTTTCGAGAAAATCTGAGCCCCTTGCAGCTGATCAAACAAATCATCAATCCTTGGTAGTGGATATTTATTCCGTACTGTCACCCTGTTTAGTTCCCGGTAGTCTATACAGAGTCGGAGGCTACCGTCTTTCTTTTTCACAAATAATACAGGAGCGCCCCAAGGAGAAACACTAGGCCTGATAAAACCCTTATCCAGTAACTCCTGTAGTTGTTCCTTCAGCTCTTTCAATTCAGCTGGAGCCATTCGATATGGAGCCTTTGAAATTGGACCAGTGCCAGGAATCAAGTCGATGGAGAATTCAATCTCCCTATCAGGGGGTAATTCTGGCAATTCATCTGGAAACACATCTGGAAATTCTGCCACCACAGGGATATTCTCTAACTTGGGCTCCTCTTTCTGGGTATCTAACACAGCAGCTAAGAATCCTTCACAACCTTTTGCGAGAAGCTTCTTAGCCTGTAGAGCTGAGATTAATTTCATTTGATGAGGTGACTTGCTACCCACCAACCCAAACACTGCTGACCAGGGATCTGAAACTTGATCGTTTTCTCAAAACAATCAACAGTAGCATGGTATGCTGCCAACCAGTCCATTCCAAGAATCAAATCAAAGTCATTCATCTCTAAGACCAACAAGTCTGCATTCATTTTCCTGTCCTCAACGCCCAATATACAGTTCTTGCAAACTGAATTAACTAATATAACATCTCCACTTGGCGTTGAGACACAAAGATCAAATTCTAATGGCACTGGTGATATTTCAGTATTCTTTCTAACAAAATTGGCCGATATGAATGAGTGGTAGCACCAGAGTCAAATAAAACATTTGCATCATATGACATTAACCTAATCATGCCTGTACATGTCACAAGGCACCTAATCACAATCTTTATCCATACATGCACAAACATATATAACCCAACAAAATTTATGACATGCCAAACAAGAGAGAGTATTAGGGATGGATTTAGTACCTGTCACCACTGAATTAGAAGACTTGGCATCCTGCTCTGTGAGGCATAGACCCGCCCCTGGGTCCTAGGCCTCTGTTGCCCTCCCTCTTGCTGCTGTCCCTCCTGAGGTGCTCGGTTTATAGGGGCTCTCTGAGAAAACTGAGGTGCCTGTCGCCTCTGCGGTTCTTTTCCACTAGGACATACAACAGCCTTATGCCCTTCTTGACCACAAGAAAAACATGTCCCTCCAATCCAAGTGCAATCTCGCTTAAGATGAGGTCCTCCACATCTGTAGCATCTAATGGCACCTCGGGCTTGACTCCTGTCTCTGATCCTTTGACTTGAAGGGTCTACTATTTTGGCTTGGAGAATCAGTAGATCGAAACCTTTTCTTCATATTCTTTTCTCTGGCAGCCTGGGCATTGTCAAGCCCTTTTTCTATCACCAGGGCTTTGTTAACCACATCTTTATAACTAGACAGTTCAAAAGCAGCGACTTGTTGTTGAATCCGTCCCCTGAGTCCATTTTCAAATTTTCTTGCTCGGTCACTATCTTCTGATATCAAGGTCGGAGCATATCGGGACATCTCTTCAAACTTTGCTGCATACTGGGCAACTGTCATGTCACCCTGCTCCAGTCGGTCAAACTCCCTATATTTCTGAAATCGGATACCCTGAGGAAAATACTTCTTATGAAAAACCTTTTTAAATTCTTCCCAAATGAAGGGGGCATCATCCGGACCAAGCTTCCCTTTCTCCATCTCCCACCAGTCAGCTGCCTCACCCTGCAACATAAAGGTGGCAAAAAGGACTTTCTCCTCATCAGGGCACCTCAGAGCTTGAAAGACTTTCTCAATCTGCTTCAGCCAGCTCTCAGCCTCCATCGGGTCAGCCGTATCTTTAAATGCTGGGGGTGCATACCTCTGAAAATCCAACAGACTGACTCGGTGCTCCGGCTGAGCTGTAGTGCCTTAGAACTGTTGTTGTTGTTGTTGTTGTTGTTGATACATTGCTTGCTGCTGCTGCAACTGTTGCTGCAAGAACTGCTGTTGTACCTCCACCATCCTCATCATGTCTGCCCTGGCAGCAGCTTGCTGTTGCGCCATCAATTGCATCAGCTGTGAGGCACTTATCGTCTCCTCAAGCTGAATACTTGGTCCTTCGGATGTCCTAATCTCCGGAGCTCCCATCTCTGGAGTACTGCCAATAGGGTCTAAAGTGTGCTCCTGCTGTGGCACATCCCGAGTCGGCGTGGCTGATACCTTCCTGCTGTACAGAGGGTGCCCAAGCCGTGGAGCCATCTGCAAATCGGGTCGGCTTTCGGGCACGCCCTCGACCATGCCCTCGCACCATATCCACCTACACAATTTTTCCAGCATCGAGATTATAAGATTGAGAAAATTTTGCATCCTTCATATGCTAATCACACCATTTTAATATCTTACGTATTTAGTGATTTTCCCCACTCAGGCTTACTCGAGCCTAAACCCTAGGATTCCTAAACCTGGCTCTGATACCACTCTGTCACGCCCCGAACCCATCACCCGGGTCCGGTACGTGACCGGCCGCATGAGCCCTAGAGCAGTGCCCTAAAGATCATGCAAGGCCTAAAATAAACAAATAATTTCAATAATTTCATAAATGCCAAAATTAATGATTAATGAAATTAAATCAAATCCAACCAAAATGTACGGAATTATTACATAATTTTCCAATGTCCATAAACAAAAGACAAATTAACTTCTATCTATCTAGCAGTCAGACTCCACGCTGATCTCATTTCTCGTCCTACCCAATGGACTCTACAAATCCAGTGCCTCTGAAAAAGAAAGTAAATGTAGTATGAGCTTTTCCAGCCCAGTAAGAATCCCAACAGCCACACACAGTAAAAATCATAAAATAATCAATGCATCAAATATATGTCATTTCATCATTCAAAAAGCTCAACAAACAACAAGCGTATATATCAGTACATATACATAAATCCTTTTTTTTTCACATTTCGTGATTCATTCACGTAATACCCTGATTCCCAAGTCTTCAGACTTTTTACTTCTGGCGTTGGACTAACCAAGTTCATGACCCAGTCCAAGACTACACAAATCCTACGCATAAGCTCGTGGCAGCTATCCCACGCGTAAGCCCGTGGAGGCTATCCTACGCATAAGCTCGTAGAGGCTATCCCACGCGTAAGCCCGTGGAGGCTATCCCACGCATCAGCTCGTGGCAGCTATCCTACGCATAAGCTCGTAGAGGCTATCTCATGACCAGGTTAGTCCAACCCATTTTACATGTCTAGTTTTACATGTTTATCCACATTTCCATCACATCATATATTTTCATAAATTCTCAAAAATATGTTATTTCTTCCCAAATGAATTTATCTCAATATTTTCATTATAAACACAATGCACGCCTCAAAGGTTTCATATCAGCTCATAAAACAATAACAACATAATTATGAAAATATGTTGATATAAATTCGCCTCATAGATATCGCATCAACTCATAAGACAATAACAACATAATTATGAAATAAATCCAACGATAAATCAAATATATGTATAGAAGTGCTCAAATGTAGGGATTCTTACAGAAATTTGTGGACTGACTCAAATACGGATCCGGATCACAATCTACGAGCTGGGGTGCTGAGTCCCTTGATCAAAACCTCCTGGCACCACTGTCTCTCCCTACAGCATCAATTACAAATCACAAACTAAATCATTTAATATTTAAATATTCTAAACCATAATTCACATCTACTATGGGGTCCATCACCAGGTCCCCAAATATCTCAATCCCTCCAGATCTAGGGCAGTCGGGATAGCCCGACTCCCACCTTGTACCACTAGCCTACGTCGTCGCCAGCCATAGCCGCAGCCACGCCGCGACGATAATCGGTCCCGGTGAAGAGACCAAAAGAAGGGGTGGATGAGAGAGAAGGGTTCTTCCTCCACCTCTTCGGTCCAAGGGCATCAGCCAGGGTGGCTGTGCCCTCACCTTCCCCACCCTCGGCCACCATTGGCCGAACCATCGCCGGCCGCCCCTGCTGCAGTTGTCGGCGATGGTGGCTAGCCAAGAGAAAGAGAGAAGAAGAGGTCTCCTCCTCTTCTTCTTCTTTTCTCTTCTCCTTCTTCTTCTTCTTCTTCTTCTTCTTCTTCCACCGACACTGTCCCCTCCCCCTTCCTCCATTTCTTCCGAAGATCCACTGGTAGTGGCTCGGCCCCCACCCGACGGCAACCCCAGTGGCCCCCGACTGCCGCCGCTGTCGCCGCCGGTGGCCAGCCGACGCAAGAGCACTGTCCCCTCCCCCTTCCTCCATTTCTTCCGAAGATCCACTGGTAGTGGCTCGGCCCCCACCCGACGGCAACCCCAGTGGCCCCCGACTGCCGCCGCTGTCGCCGCCGGTGGCCAGCCGACGCAAGAGGGAGAGAAGAAGGAGGTGGAACCGTGCAGGACGCCCTCGGTCCACCATCCCCATCCCCACTAAAACCCTAGAAAATCCCTCTTCGACCCTCACACAGTCCCGATTCAACCCCCAATGCCATGGATCCCGGCCAACCGGCGGCCGGCGGTGGCCAAAATTCACAAGAAAGAGGCCGAAACAGGGGTACCCTGTTTCGGACTCTTCTCCGACGATTCTCCGGCGAAAACCCAATCCAACACCTCCCAAAATCCAGAAATGGAACGCAAAGGAAGGAGCCGCGCTTACCTCGGTCCGGCGGCGTGCTCCGGCGACCTTTCCGGCGAGAGATGGATGGAAGAATCCGTGAGCAACCCGGATTAAAAATCACCGAAGAAAAGAGGAGGGCTTCCCCGCGGCCGGCCGGATCTCGGGTCTTCGGCGCTCGGTCTCCTCCGGCGAGTCACCTCTCCAACGCCGCCGCCGCCGTCGTCCCTTGCCCCCCCCCTTTCGTCCACCCCGATCGTGCCTAGGGCACGATCGTGATAAGGGGATGGGCCCGGTCTTTTCGGGCCGGCCCGTCCCCCTTTCCTTTTTTTTTTTTGGGTTTTTACAGGGAATCATCTTGAAACTTCTTCCAGAATACATAGATCTCATTCCTCCTAAACTAAAACAGCCACCGCAGCAAAGATCTCAAGAACAACAAGAAGAAAAGAGGCCCTTCGTCTGACGGAACACAAAATATTTGCTCTCTGATTTTTATTCTCTGGCTCATTCTAGGAGTGTAATTTTTAGGGGTGGTTGTCTTATAGTTTATTGTTTTCTTCTTTCTATAATCTTTTTCAAGAGGGTCAGCTTTGGTGCAACGATAAGGCTGTTTAGTTGTGACCGGAGTATCATGCTCGAAACATGAAAAATATCTCCATGTGCTGGGATAAGGCTGCGTCAATCTGACTTTCCCCGATAGTAGGTATTGAAGAATCCGTACATAAAATGTCGACTAAATTTGAAAGAAATTATATTGAGAAGTCATCGGTATGGAGTGATTTTTCCGACTTGGTGGTGGAAAAGGGAACCCTAAAATGGTAGGAGCATCGGGTATTGGGATGCCCTTTATTCTTTAAGGCTTTTGAATTTCCATTATGGCAATCCAAGGTTCGATGAACTTTACAACCAACCAATGAACAAATGAAGAAAATTTTTATTTTTACTGCAGCAATGGAACCTGCTTCTCCCTATGATGCGGGTAAACTAATACCCAACCTAATTATTCATTTGGTGGTAAAATTGGTGATTTGAACAACTGTAGGATTAATCCGCCGGTAAACACATGATTGGAGTCAAAAGCAGTCAGAATACATTCATCAGAATGGAGAATTTTTTCCAGAAAGAATATTTGAAAGTTGCATCATTTTCAGGGATAATGGTGAGACAATTGATTGCGAAAACTTGTGATAATTCATTGGGGACCCATTTATATGTCTGTCTGCCCCTGCTCGTGCCAGGGAAATAAACTTTTTCATTGCTATAACTATATCCTGAATTTAGTTAGGGGCCTTGTTATAGAATATAATCTCTGAGCACAATTTTGCTCCTCTAGATTTCATGATAAATCTCATCATCTATGCTGATAAAAACATAGAATGGTCACTGTAGAACTTGTTCTTGCTCTTACCTCTGGTTGCCATAAGAAATGCGCCGAGCTTTCGGCTCATGCATGGACAAATTATTCCATTATGCTGGTGTTTGAAGGAGTCATGCTAGCCTTCAGTAAGATTCAAGATATTGACTTGAAGCATATTGATGGCAAACCTTATTTTGAATGCTAAAGGAGACCTGCCTAGCTTGAATTGCACCATTCCTAGTACTAGCAACCATTGTCTCTACCTCATTGGAACACAAAACAAGTGGTATGGATGCACAGAAAAGTAACATTACATAAGAACATTAATCATAAGAAAACATTTATATCTATGAAAAAGTATTTGATCATCAATTGTTTCATTCTCATTTTGTTTCTAACTAGGCAATTATGCACATAAATTAGCATCTTTTTCAAGGTGAACAAAGGTTGGGAACTCATTTTCTATTCGGAACTAATCCAAAAGGTTATTATCAGAGTCCATGGTCTCTGAAAGGTGAGTGAAGTTCTGTCATTTGAACTTACGACATTCCTATGTGCTTCTACCATGTCATCAGCTCTAATCTGGCAGCCCTTCAGTCTCTGGCTCTAATTAATTTAATTCATGAAATTTGATACTCCATTTTGAAGGCATTCAGATTTAAATAAGCTTTTATCAACCACATCAATCGAAAGATTATTGGAATTATACACAAGCTATTATACAATTGAGATTGGCCAACTAGAGTCTAGAGGACTGTTATGAGATGACTTTATTCTTACTGGTTGCATGCATATCCAAGTTGCTCAAATTTTTAGAATTAACCCTTAGGAAGTGTTTTTACATTCATAGTGCATAGTGTTGAGGATTAACTTTATACCACTGGGAAATACAGAAAATTATTTTTGTTTACATATGAGAAAGTGATAGGAACTGATTGAGATAGGGCACACTTGTACCGTGTCATCATTAAGTGGCCCTTACAATGCAGTGTGTCCTTTAGAACTAGACCTTGTCTCAAGGAATAGACCAAACTAGTTCGAATGGACATTGAGATATTACGAGTAGAAAAAGAGAGTTCGATGGAGGTTGAAATCTCACCACGCATGTAATCGTAGGTACAAAGTTGTATTTATTATCATTGAGATATACAAGAAAGAATTTTACAAGGCAACAAATAATATAGATTGCAAAAAATTAGGAGAACAATCAGCACTGTTATTGACTTGAGCTGGAACTGTGCTGGTTGGCAACATTGTTGGCTAAAGACTCGGATCCAGCTAAGGCTTCAACATATGGCTCCGGATGATTTGAATTTTGAACACGGCTCCAGATGATTTGAATTTTGAACTGACTTTGAATTGATACAACTAATATTCCCCCTCAAATTGTGCGTGGTAGTAAGGCATAGTTTGTGTCGCAGGTGTTCCAAATCAAGATGAATCTGAGGCTTGGTGAAGATACCAGCAATCTGTGATGAGGAAGGCACATGACAAGTAACCAATAGCCCAAGAGATACATGCTCACGAGCATAATGATAGTCTAACTCAATATGCTTACTGCGAGCATGAAACACTGGATTGACTGTCATATGTAATGAGCTCAAATTGTCACAGAAAAGACCAGGGGCATTAGGTAATAAGATATGAAGATTACGAAGTATAAATGAGAACCAAGTTAATTCAACTATAGTTTGGGTCGTTGCTCTGTATTCGACCTCAATTGTAGACCGAGAAATAGTTGGTTATCGTTTAGCACGCCAAGAAATAAGATTACTCCCAAGATAAGAGCAAAAACCAGTAGTTGATCGTCGAGTTAAAGAGCAGTATGCCCAATTAACATCCGAGAAAGCATATAAGTCCAGTGTACTAGATGCCTGAATGTGAAGACCCAAGTTGATAGTGCCTTTAATATACTTCAAAATCCTTCTCACCATCGTAAAGTGACTATTAATTGGAGCTTGCATAACTTGAGAGACATAATTAACACTAAACGAGATATCAGGCCTAGTTAGAGTGAAATATTGCAACGCATCAACTAATGAGCGATAGTGATGTGGGTCATTGTATTGAGTAGAGTTCTAATCTGACTTAAACTTCTGAGACATAGGAATAGAAATTGGTTTAGACTCATGCATAGAATCACGTTTTAACAAGTCATCAACATACTTAGCTTGATGTAGCATAATACCATCAGAGACATGTGAAACTTGAATTCTCAGAAAATAAAGGAGAGCACAGAAGTCTTTCATTGCAAACTCTGAATTTAGAGTGGCAATAAACTCATTGAGAAGAGCATTAGATGAACCTGTGAGAATTATATCATCCACGTACAGAAATAAATTTAATGTACGTGCCGCTGAGTGAACGATAAATAAACTGGGATTGGCTAAGCTGCAAAAAAAACCAATTTCAAGTAGGAAGGAACTAAAACGATCAAACCAAGCTCGAGGAACTTGTTTTAGTCCATAGATGGCTTTATGCAGCAAGTAGACATAGTCAAGATGTTCAGAACTTGGAAAGCTAGGAGGTTGCTCCATAAAAGCTTAATCAGATAATACACCATGAAGGAATGCGTTATTTAAATCTAATTGACGAATGCTCCATTTGCGAACAACAACAATGGAGAGAACAAATCTGATAGTTTCTGGTTTGACAACAGGCGAAAAAGTCTCAGAGAAATCAATTTCGTCAATTTGATGATACCTTTTTGTGACCAATCGAGCTTTGAGCCGTTGTAAAGACCCATCAGTGATGAGTTTAGTTTTAAACACCCAGCGTGAACCAACAACATTCATTGATGGGTCTCTAGGAACAAGAGTCCAAGTCTGATTGTGAGACAAGGCAGCAAGTTCTTCTTCCATAGCCTTGGTCCAACCTGGATGTTTAAGAGCAGCTCGGATAGTGTTGGGTTCTTTTGGACTAGGAATGTAGTCATGTAGCAGGGCATAGCGAGGATTGGGCTTGTGAATACCTGACTTAGCACAAGTTGTCGTATGATGAGAGACAGATATTTGAGAAGAAGATGTACCAGTAGCAGATTCGTGAGGTGGGGCATCATTCATAGGCTCATGAATTTCATTTGCTGGCGTGGGTTCAAGAGGTGCATTGGTCAGAGGCAAAATAGATGCATTAGGAATAGAGTGAGAAGCATCAGTGAGTAAAGTAGAGATGACTTTGATCTTTGCCAATAGAGCATTAGTTGGTGGAGGTTTATAAGAAGGCATTTGTTGAGTGGAGTCTGTTGGAATTGAAGGACCAAATGTGGAGGCCAAATTCGAAGGAAGCCATTCTTTAAAGATAGTGACCACTGACTCAAGAGCACCACATTGAAGAGAGGTTGGTTTTTTACATGGAAGTGTTGCCTTATCAAATATCACGTGGCAAAGAGATAATGATCCACTGAGTAGGAGGGTAGTAGCATCGATACCCCTTGTGTCCATCATTGTAACCTAAAAATACACAGGGTAAAGACTTAGTATCAAACTTACTTGGTTTAGTATCTCATATGTAAGGAAAACACCATGAACCTATAACCCGAAAGGAACCATAATTTAGTTGTTGATTGTGAAGCACATAAAATGGCGACTGCCATTAAAGAGTTGCTGAAGGAGTTCTGTTAATTAGAAAAACAATAGTGGTAAAAGCTTCAACCCAGAATTTTTTAGGAATATTTGCATAAAGCATCACAGTAAGTCCAAATTCTCTTATTACTTGATGTCGTTGCTCTACGACCCCATTTTGTTCAGGTGTGTAGAGATAGAAAATCTGATGAATGATATATGATTGTTGCATATGGTTTAAAAATTGCTAATTAACAAATTCTCCGCCACCATCAGTTTGTATTATTTTAACAGATTTTCTATATTGGCGAGTAACATACTTTTCCAACAACAAGTACTGAGCAATCTGTCATAGGAGAACTAACTATATAAAATTTGTGAAATCATCCACAATTGCAGCATAATATAGAAAATAGTTAACATAAGTAGCTGGAGCAGGTCCCCATAAATCAATATGTATCTTATCAAAGACAACAGTACTTTTAGAAGAAGATAATGAAAAGGAAAGTTTAGTCATCTTTCCTAATTAATAGCTCTCACACATGGGAGTTGCTGCTTTATTGGACACAACCTTTATTAAACCATAATTGCAAAGATGTGCTATGACAACTACTTGAGGATGGCCAAGCTGCTGATGCGATAAGTCTTTAGTGACAGCTCGAAATCTGGTTGAGAAGAAGGTAGCCAGTGAAGCACGAATAGAGTACAATTTACCCTGTCTTATTCCCCTCATCAGCACCTTTTGGGTGACTCCGTTCCTTATGGCAAAATCTTGATTAGAGAACTCACAGTTAACTGGATAATCAGAAGTCAGTTGGCCAATAGGTAACAAATTCTTCTCTAAATCTGAAACCAAAAGAATATCAGTTAAGATAATTTGAGAAGAACCAGAACCAAGAATAACATCACCAATATGAGTTATACATAAAAAATCCCCATTTCCAATAAGAACATGATCAGTACCATTGTAGGGACGAAGGTTATTCTTCGACATCCATTCTTCATCATTTGGTAAATTGTCAGGTTGAATGGCATGACCAAACCTATGCCAGCAACGGAGGGCATTGTGACCTCGTTTGTCATAGATTTGACAAAAAAGATCACAATTGTTCTCTCGGTAATTGTTAGGTGTAGCAGGGGCAGAGCTTTGAATATTTGGGGGAGACCCTTAGAGAAAAAATTATCTGAGTTTATTGACCCTTTGTTGTGTGACTTGGAGTTGTTTTTTGCCCAAAGAAGGCAGTATAGGTAGTCTGGTCTAGAGAATGAAGGCTCACACGTGTTTCATAACTTTGCATCAAAGGAACCACTTCACCATAGGAGGGCATAGTAGGTTTGAGCATTGAAGTAGTAAACGGTTCATAGCGAGCACCAAGACCGTTAAGCAAGAAAAAAACCTTTGTTTTGTCACTTACTGGATGTCCAATAGTAGCTAGGCTATCACAAATACCTTTAAACCTACGAAGATCATCGTTGAGAGACATTTCTAGATCTTTCTTCATGTAGGTAAGTTGTTGAGTGAGTTGAAATTGGCATTCTTAAGAGGCTCAATCATAAGCTTCTTTAAGAGCAAACCAGACTTGTGCAGAAATATCAAGGCCAATAACAATGCCAAGGGCTTCCTCGAATAAAGTTTCAATGATCCACCCTCTAAGAAGACGATCAACAGTTTTCCATTTTTGATACTTAGGGTTTGGAGCAGGGCAGCATTCGATCCATCTGCTACTAGAAGTACAACAGCCAGAGATGACACATCGCCAATGAGATGTTGGGGTATGTGGAGACCATTGGTGATGAAGAGAATTGAAGGAGAATCAATTCTGCATAATTCTGTCTGGCGGACTGTCGGAGTCGACTCGAGCTACAGTCGAGTCGACTCGGGAACAGTCGAGTCGACTCGGAAACAGTCGAGTCGACCCGGGAGGAGAAAGGCCAGAAGACCGAGAAAACCATGTTTCTGTCTCGACTGTCAGAGTCGACTCGAGATACAGTCGAGTCGACTCGAAGCATCGTCGAGTCGACTCGAGCTACAGTCGAGTCGACTCTAGATCGTGCCAGTTTTGTCCAGACGTGCCAGAGTCGACTCGAACCACAGCCGAGTCGACTCGGGCTCGCGAAAAATCGTACGGACGATTTTCTTTTGGTGTTTTTGGTGGCGTTTCGACGGCTATAATCATCTGAAGGTCTTGAGACTATATATAGGACTCATGAGAGCCCTAGGAGGATAGATATTCAAGGATATTTTGAGAGAGACTCTTGTTTTGTGCGGCTAGGGTTCTAGAGAAGAAGAGGATTGGGATCCTACTTCTTGTGCAAAGGAAATTCTGTGTGAATCTCTTGTAGAGCGATCGCGTGTGATCGTTCGGGTGTGTGCTATCTCTGTAATCTGTTCATCCTAATTGAGATTTGGAGCGGTGGAGGACGTAGGCTACTTGTAGCCGAACCTTGTTACATCTTTGTGTTTGCTTTGCTATTTTCTTCCTATTTCTTCTTCCTTTGGTTTGATAATCCGCTGCGGTGCTCAAGTGTTTTATCCTATTGATACCACGGGGTAATCTTTTGCCCTTAAGCGGAAGCGAAGCGGTGATCCTTGAGTCCGGTGTCGAGGGAGCGAGAGAGTGCTTATCTGTTTGCTTCTCTCTTTGCTTGTCCGACGTTGGTGGTTGTACCGGTGTGAGTGGGTTCCGGTGCGGGTCGCTGCCAACAAGTGGTATCAGAGCTATTGGTATTCTGCAATGGCGGATGAAGGAAAGTTGCGAATTGAGAAGTTCAATGGCACGAACTTCGGATTTTGGAAGATGCAAATAGAGGATTTTCTTTACCAGAAGGATCTCTATTTACCTCTTGGAGGTAGAGCGAAGAAACCAGAGAAGATGTCCGATGAAGACTGGAAGGTCCTCGATCGGAAGACGCTCGGCACCATTAGATTGTCACTTGCATCCCAAGTGGCATTCAACATCAAAAACGAGAAGACGACGATGGAGTTGATGGCAACATTGTCGCGGATGTACGAGAAACCCTCAGCATCAAACAAGGTATTTCTCATGAAGAGGTTGTTTAATCTTCGTATGAAAAATGGTGGCAGCGTAGCAGAATACTTCAACGAGTTCAACGGACTCACGGCCCAGTTGGAGTCAGTGGAGATTAGTTTTGACGATGAGATTCGGGCATTGCTAATCCTCTCCGGACTGCCTGATAGCTGGGAGGGCCTGGTGATGGCGGTGAGCAACTCTTCGACGACGGGGAAGTTGATCTTTGATGACGTTGTGGGAGTGCTTCTGAGTGAAGAAGCAAGAAGGAAATCTTCTGGAGCTACGGAGTCGTCTGGAAGTGCACTAAACATCTCTAACCGGGGAAGACAAAAGAAGGACGGTCGATTTCGAAGCGACTCGAAGTCGAGATCCAGCAGGTCTCGAGCACCTCAGAACAAGGGAGCGAAGTGCTGGAACTGCGGGAAGATGGGGCACTTTAGGAGGGACTGCAAATCTCCTAAAGGGAAGCAAGGCGACCACACCGAAGGAGTCAGCAAGGATCTGGCAAATCTTGCTGAAAACGGTGACATGGATGCCCTCGTTCTATCTTTATCTACCGGTGACGAGTCTTGGGTGATAGACTCGGGCGCGTCTTTCCATGCTACATCCCAACGGAAGCTTCTTGGAGGATATGAGAAAGGAGACTTCGGCAAAGTCTACTTAGGGGATGGAGAGCCTTGCACCATACAAGGAAGGGGAAGCGCGGAAGTGAAGTTGATTTCTGGATCTTCACTTGAGCTTGAGGACGTACGGCACGTGCCTCAACTGCAGAGGAATCTGATTTCTGTTGGACAGTTGGCGAGCCAGGGGTACAAGACTATTTTCACAGCTGATCAGTGGAAGATATCCAGGGGTTCGTTGATGGTGGCTAGTGGCAAGAAGGTTGGGACACTTTATATCGCCAACGGCACGGAGAACTCTATTGGAGTTGCTGCAGCAGATGTGGACGCCAAGTTATGGCATTGCAGACTTGGGCACATGAGTTATCAGGGACTGGAGGTGATGCACCAGTTGGGAAAGCTGCAGGATCTCAGGAGTGTTGAGATGGACTTCTGTGAGGATTGTATTCTCGGAAAGCAGAAGCGTGTTTCATTCAACAAAGAAGGTAAACCTCGGAAGCAAGAAAAGCTAGATCTCGTGCACACGGATGTGTGGGGGCCTGCACCGGTTTCTTCCATTGGTGGATCTCAGTACTATGTTACTTTTATTGATGATGCTACCAGGAAGCTTTGGGTATTCTTCTTGAAGCACAAGTCAGAGATATTTGGGGTCTTCAGGAGATGGCAGGCAATGGTAGAACTCGAGACAGGAAGGAGGTTAAAATGCCTGAGATCAGACAACGGTGGTGAGTATTGTAGCAGAGAGTTTGAGGACTACTGTGCAGAAGCTGGGATCGTCAGGCAGAGGACAGTTCCAGGGACACCACAACAAAATGGAGTTGCTGAAAGGATGAACAGAACAATTAATGAGCGTGCCAGGAGTATGAGGATACATGCTGGATTGCCACAGCAGTTTTGGGCGGAAGCAGTTAACACTGCTGCCTACTTGATCAACAGAGGGCCATCAAAGAAACTTGAATTTGGGATTCCTGAGGAAGCATGGACAGCAAAGAAGATTGATTTGGTGCACTTACGAGTATTCGGTTGTACCAGTTATGTCCATGTTGATTCCAGTCAAAGAAGCAAACTAGACGCCAAATCAAAGAAGTGCATTTTCGTTGGATACGGAGGTCAACAGTTTGGGTATCGGTTTTGGGATCCCGAACACAGGAAGATCATTCGTAGTAATGATGTGGTATTTAATGAGAAAATGCAGCAGAGCACTGAATCAGAAACAAAACCTGTTGAGCCGTGTTTTGTGGATCCTGAAGAGGAGTCTACAAATTCTGGTCAGAAGACTCAGTCAGAGCAAGAACCTGAAGTATTGGCACCCTCTCCACAACTAAGAAGGTCCACTCGTAATACTCATGGGAAGCCTCCTCAAAGGTATGATGGGACTCTTAGTTATTTGCTGCTCACAGATAATGGCGAACCTGAATGCTTCACGGAGGCATTGGAGGTTGATACCAGGAAGGAGTGGGAGTTGGCCATGGATGATGAGATGGAGTCATTGGAGCAGAATCAAACGTGGGATTTGGTGGATCTGCCCAAGGGGAAGAAAGCACTGTCAAACAAATGGGTTTACAGGCTGAAGGAAGAGCAGAATGGGAAGAAACGGTACAAGGCCAGGCTGGTTGTAAAAGGATTTCAGCAGAGAGCAGATATCGACTTCACGGAGATCTTTTCTCCTGTAGTCAAGATGAGTTCTATTCGGGCAGTGCTGAGCATGGTGGCAGTAGAGAATCTTCACTTAGAGCAGCTTGATGTGAAGACAGCTTTTCTTCACGGAGATCTCGATGAGGAGATATATATGCAGCAGCCGGAGGGATACATTGCAGCTGGCACGGGTGACTTGGTTTGCAAATTGAAGAAAAGCCTCTATGGTTTGAAACAGGCGCCCAGGCAATGGTATCTCAAGTTCGATAGTTACATGCTTGAGATAGGATACAGGAGATGTCAGGAGGATCACTGTTGCTACTTCCGGGACTTCGGTACATCTTATATTATCTTGCTATTATATGTTGATGACATGTTAGTTGCAGAAGCTAGCATGCATGAGATTGCAAAATTGAAGCTGAAGCTGTCAAGAAAATTTGCAATGAAGGATCTAGGAGCAGCGAAACAGATCCTTGGGATGCGGATCAGCAGAGATAGGTCTAAACATATCCTTAGACTATCTCAGACGGAGTACATCAGCCGAGTACTCAAGAGATTCTGCATGGAGGGTGCCAAACCTGTTGGCACACCACTAGGTGCCCACTTAAAGCTTTCAAAAGGACAAAGTCCGAAGACGCGGGTGGAGGAGCTCAATATGTCAAAAATCCCGTATGCATCGGCGGTGGGGAGCTTGATGTACGCTATGGTCTGTACGAGACCTGACATTGCTCAAGCAGTGGGAGTTGTGAGTCGCTTTATGAGCTGCCCAGGCTTGGAGCATTGGCGTGCGGTCAAATGGATACTGAGGTATCTGAGAGGCACGGAGCACATATCAATGTGCTATGGAGGTTCTGAGATCCGGTTACAGGGCTTTGTGGACTCAGACATGGCAGGGGACTTGGACGGCAGAAGGAGCACGACAGGGTACTTGTTCACCCTGGGCAGTGGAGCCGTCAGTTGGATTTCCAAGTTGCAACCAATTGTTGCACTGTCGACTACGGAGGCGGAGTATGTGGCAGCCACAGAGGCGTGCAAGGAACTAATATGGCTTCAGGGCTTGATGAAGGAGCTTGGGAAGGAGCAGAAGGATTGTATGTTATATTCAGATAGTCAAAGTGCAATTCATCTGGCAAAGAATTCAGCTTTCCATTCAAAGACGAAGCATATTGACATACGGTACCACTTTGTGAGGTCATTGCTCGAGCAGGGACTCGTCAAGTTGGAGAAGATTCATACAAGTCAGAATCCTGCAGAATGTTGACGAAGGTCGTCACGGTGGAGAAGCTGAGGAGTTGTTCAGCTTCTGCTGGTCTTCATGCTTGAAGACGTTGAGGAGGCATCGTATCTATCTCACTAGGATGATTCAGTTTCAGTGGGAGCACAGAGGAGAGCCAAGTAACAAGAGGATATACCCAAGATCTCCAAGTGGAAGATTGTTGGGGTATGTGGAGACCATTGGTGATGAAGAGAATTGAAGGAGAATCAATTCTGCATAATTCTATCTGGCGGACTGTCGGAGTCGACTCGAGCTACAGTCGAGTTGACTCGAGAACAGTCGAGTCGACTCGGGAACAGTCGAGTCGACCCGGGAGGAGAAAGGCCAGAAGACCGAGAAAACCATGTTTCTGTCTCGACTGTTAGAGTCGACTCGAGATACAGTCGAGTCGACTCGAAGCATCGTCGAGTCGACTCGAGCTACAGTCGAGTCGACTCTAGATCGTGCCAGTTTTGTCCAGACGTGCCAGAGTCGAATCGAACCACAGCCGAGTCGACTCGGGCTCGCGAAAAATCGTACGGACGATTTTCTTTTGGTGTTTTTGGTGGCGTTTCGACGGCTATGATCATCTGAAGGTCTTGAGACTATATATAGGACTCATGAGAGCCCTAGGAGGATAGATATTCAAGGATATTTTGAGAGAGACTCTTGTTTTGTGCGGCTAGGGTTCTAGAGAAGAAGAGGATTGGGATCCTACTTCTTGTGCAAAGGAAATTCTGTGTGAATCTCTTGTAGAGCGATCGCGTGTGATCGTTCGGGTGTGTGCTATCTCTGTAATCTGTTCATCCTAATTGAGATTTGGAGCGGTGGAGGACGTAGGCTACTTGTAGCCGAACCTCGTTACATCTTTGTGTTTGCTTTGCTATTTTCTTCCTATTTCTTCTTCCTTTGGTTTGATAATCCGTTGCGGTGCTCAAGTGTTTTACCCTATTGATACCACGGGGTAATCTTTTGCCCTTCGTAGCGGAAGCGAAGCGGTGATCCTTGAGTCCGGTGTCGAGGGAGCGAGAGAGTGCTTATCCGTTTGCTTCTCTCTTTGCTTGTCCGACGTTGGTGGTTGTACCGGTGTGAGTGGGTTCCGGTGCAGGGCGCTGCCAACATGAGATAGCCTATCAACTTTTGGCTTTCTGCAAGAGCAAGAACCTGCTCACGCCAAAGATGATAGTTTTCTAGTTTCAATCTAAGTGACAAAATTGCCAACATTAAGAGATGCAGAAGACATGTTTTCTTTTTGAAAGAAACAAGGGCACTCCTCACAATTTGAGCGCTCTGATACCAAAAAGAAAAAGAGAGTTCGATGGATGTTGAAATCTCACCACACATGTAATTGTGGGTGCAAGGTTGTATTATAATCATTGAGATATAAAAGAAAGGATTTTACGAGGCAACGAATAAAACAGATTGCAAGAAATTAGGAGAAGAATCAATATTGTTTTACAAGGAAACAAATAAAATAGATTGCAAAAAATTTGAAGAACAATCATCACTGTTTTATAAGGCAACAAATAAAATAGATTACAAAAAATTAGGAGAATAATCAGCACTGTTATTGAGTTGAGCTGGAACTGTGCTGGTTGGAAATATTGTTGGCTAATGACTCGGATCCAGCTAAGGCTTCAACATACGGCTCCAGATGATTTGAATTTTGAATATGGCTCGAGATGATTTGAATTTTGAACTGATCTTGAATTGATGCAGCCAATACTACGATACTATATTGGTTTAAATAGTGTCACTTGTTTCCTCTTAGATAACAGGTTGGAGATTTGCCTCGTAGAGATAATTAGAATATGATTATCTGTTGATATATTAGGAGAATCTTCTTATCTCATAGTCTTATTTAATTATGACTAATACATATTCATATTTTATTTAAATTTCTAAAATATTTCAAAAAATTCTAAAATTTTGTATTTTGCATGATTGTTTTGAAACTAACTCATTTTATATAGATTTAGGAGTCAGTAAATCAGAGTTACCAATCCATTGGAATTATAAATATAGCTACCAAGAATGGGTTGCTAGACCCTATATACCTAAGAAAACTAGTTTCTTGCTATCACGCCCCGAGCCGGGAGTGCGACAGACGCCGCCCGCCTGCATGGTGGACCGTACAGGTATGCAAGGCAACTGATCATATCAAAGTAATTACAAATCTTAAAAATTGACTTAAACATTAATATATTCAAAACAATCTTACAAAGTTTCAAAATAGCATACGTCAACATAATTTAAATATTTCAGCTAGTCTAACCAAAATTCCAATTTGAGCAAAATCAACCAAAATTAGCGTACTCTCCAAATTTCGTGCGATCAAGCCTTTGGATCTGAAAAACAGACAAAATGTGATAATGAGCTATACTGGCCCAGTAAGCAACATAATACCCTAGAGTGGGGTCAAAGCATTTTAGATGTTTAATTAAAACACAAAATAATGACTGGAAAAAATAAATCACAAATAAGCTTTTTTTTTGAAATTTATTAAGCTTTTTCATAAAAACTCTGCTACCAAAATTCCAATATATATAGGTTATGGCCACGAAACCTAGTAGCATGGGTCGCACAAAGTGCCAAACACTATTATTATTAACCATCAGTGGTACGATATCCAAATAGCACTATTCTAATCACTAGTGGTACGGTATCGAAATCGGTTTCTCACAGATACAAGTCAACAGGGCCAACGAATAATTCTTATTGGCGGGGCCAGAACATAACTATGCTGGGAATATATACATACAAAATAGATAACTTTTTCAGTCAAATTTTACATATTTCATAGCATATAACAAAATTTTCAAATAGTATTTAACGTGCCTGACCCATTTTATTAAGTACAAAACAAACATTGGAATTTAATCAACTAATTATTAACTTTACCCAAAATTTGGAAAAATTACACTTTAAAGTATTAGGTTACTTACCTCTTCTCGCTTATATCCTACTTCAGGTAGGCAAATAAAGTTCACCTATTTAAATATCATTAAATATAATTAATATTTTGTTAAATTCAGAGCTAAGCAAAACAAAAAATATTAGTGGATACGGCCCAATAGGGTCTGAAGTCGCCCCGCAATGGACCCGACCCAATAGGGCCCCAAACTTGGCCCACAAAAGGGCATAGCCCAATAGGGCCCAAAGTGGCTGAATTGGGCCCAAGTTTGGCCCGCAGTGAGTTCGGCCCAATAGGACTTAACATGGTTAAACTAGGCCCAAGTTGGGTGACCCCATGCCAGGGCTCGGGAGGGGGTTGACCGGAGGCCGGCTGCGCCTGCGGCCGGCCAGTGCCGAGCCGACCCTCTCTCCCTCCCATGGAGAAGAGAGAGCTCGGGAGAATGACGGCCGACCCTCTCTTCTTCCCGTAGAGGAGAGAGAGAGCGCAGAAGAGGAAAAGCCCATGGCGGGGACCAGCGGCGACGCTCGTGGCTGCACACGGGTGAGTCCCCTCTTCCCTCTCTTCTTTTTCTTCTTTTTTTCTTTCTTTCTCTGTTATCCCGAGTAAATCGGGAGGAGAGAAGGCAAGGAAGAGGAAAAAATGAGGTGGTCAGGAGTTTACCTAGCTTCAGGGAGGAGCCATGAGCACCTTCTCCGGCGACACCGATGTAGGTTTAGAAAGCCCTATCTTTGAGGAAGGAGGAGAACAATAAGGGAGGGTCACCATAAATAGCGGCTATCGGGGCTATTTATACGGTTGTAACCACGTCATCGCCTGGCTACCGTACCTCCTATTCTTCCCTCCGAAGCAATGGGTAGTGGCTTTCAAATGGGCTGCCGACTTTGGTCTAGGTCGGCCCATCCAGCGGCCCAATAATCACACCTGCTACACCGAGATGTGAAGTAAGTTCACCCCGAATGGCCTTTGTAGTTTCTCCCACTAAGTGGTTATGGAGGCAGAGACTAGGTGGTCTATATTAGTTATGTCATTAATAAAACATTGTTAATATCAATAAAATACTTGGAATCCGAAGCATATGATGTGCCCCTTTATGTATGATGATGGGAAGGTAAACTTGATCTCTCAATTTTAGAAGCTAGCTTTCATTCTGAGGCTTGCTAACAGGGGATTGTGTTAGTCCTGCATCTTATTGTATTGTCATGGTTTGCTAAGTTTGTTTTGATGAACTTGGTCAAGTCACAAGAATGGTGCTCTAATTAAAGCATCCAATGGGCCCAAGAGTGTATAAGCATTGTAACCTATTTGTGTGAGATTTTTAATCCTTTTAAGTCCCTACTCTATGGATGTGCCCAAGAGCACCATGCCGGGACCGGATGGGAAAAGAAACTACTTGGTAGAAAGATATTAGGGTTTTCAATGCTTCTACATGTCCAACAAGATGCACCAAACTTGAGATGCTTTACTTTTAATCTATCAGATGTGGGACTATTATTATTCTACAAATTTAATTATTAGGTCTGTAGAATTGGAATTTATCTTTTGGGGTGCTTTTAAAAAGCCTTAGGTAAGTGTATATATTTTTCCTACCATTATGGTAGGCAGGGAAGCTTCAAGTGGACTCTAGTC
This sequence comes from Phoenix dactylifera, assembly GCF_009389715.1. Classification (NCBI taxonomy): domain Eukaryota; kingdom Viridiplantae; phylum Streptophyta; class Magnoliopsida; order Arecales; family Arecaceae; genus Phoenix; species Phoenix dactylifera. The sequence continues at coordinate 9,040,758 of NC_052409.1, read as the reverse complement.
ATGCAGTTAGTCTTTACATGGAAGGATGCAGAGGCCGAGATGGCCTCCTTAGAGTTTTGGGTAGAGGATTAATATACATCCTTCTTCTCACAACTCATTTAGCCTACGGGAAAATAAGAGAAAAAAGTGTGGTCAAAAGAAAAATAAAGAAATTTTTTTTGTTTGTTTGGAGTTTTCAAAAAAGAGAGATGAAAAAGTAGCATTCCAATAAAAAGAATATTTCTATATTTCATGAAAAAGAAAAACTCATGAGAAATATGAAAAAATTACTTTTCCGCCGGTTGAAAAATAGGATTTTTTTTTCCTAAAACTACCCTTAAGTATGATAGAATTGGTATTTCATACAACTTTTCTAAAAAAGTAGATGCCCAACCAAACATGAACCACTCCGTAATATGCCGCTTTTTTTATAGTCAACAAAAAATACTAAAATTATTTTTTTAAATATTATTTTTAAATAATATCTTAGTAAGGGTTTTTTTATTTTTTTTTCCGCAAAGCAAACTGGTCCTCCGTGGCACAGGCCGCACAATTCCTCGAAGAGACACGGGGAGATCACGCGGCGATGCCTCCCCATCCGTCCCCTGAACACGTGACTGCGAGGCTGGGCCTACCGTTACCCAGGCTATTTCATTGCCTGAACGGCTAAATCATATAGCACATGAAACACCCATACTGGCAAACTAAATTTGGACACGTAAGCGCATCCATAAAACGAACCTAGCCCCATACCAAGGCGAAATTTATGTCTAAATTATAACGAACACAAAATTCCCGACATGGCCGGACACACGAGGGACATCTGGTCGCCAACAAAACAAATCCGAGCTTACGTGAGACAAAAACACGTGGCGTACGTAGATGACAAATAACACGTGATACATCTTTCAAGTGGGAATTTTGCTTTACTTTTCACATTATCTAAAAGAAGTATTATTATCCGTACCATCAAATTATTGATGTATTATTTTTGTAGTACGTCACAACTCACATGTGAATGTTTTGATTGTCTCATCCACGATGGTCCATGCAAGCTGGTCCAACCATTCTGCGGTCAGGACCCGCTAACATCCTTCCAAAACAACCCCAAACAGGAGATTTTTACTCTTGTGGATCTATTTTGTTTGGAGGCAACCTAGAAAATAAATTTCATATTAAATTATTATATTTAATTTAAAAAATAAATAAATAAATAAATAAATAAATAAATGATAGATTTTAAATCTATTTTTTTAAGAGAGAAGATAAAATAAAAATTAGAAGGTAAGATAAATATCATTATGAAGATGATATTTATATAATCACACTAGATTACCAAATGGAGGTAATCTAAAATACCTTCACTTATATTATATTCATATTATATTAATTATATTTACATATATAATATTAATTATATTAATATATTAGTATATTTATTAATAAATATTAATTATTTATTAAGAAATTAATAAATATTTATTACTTATGAATAAATCTAACATATAATTTATTAATAATTAATATATTTATTTATGTACCAAAATATACTAAGTTGATTTATAAATTTATAATAAGAAATATTTTTTAATATATGAATAATTAATTTAAAGTATTTATTTACTCATATAAATATAGTTTAATATTCAAAATGGCAAATATCGATAGCATTTATATAAGTGGGCCATAAATAGCGAACAAATAGACCGAGAAAAAATATTTAAGTGCATTGTTGGAAATTTGGCAGTATTTCTATATAAGATGATCTCTAAGGCTCCAACCAAACAAAATAATATTTTTTTCAATGCTAATTTTTGGAGTAATTTTTTCACCAACTAAACATAGTAAAATTTATTTTTCCTTACAATCTACTTCTCTGATAAATAATATTTAGAAATCGTTAGATTACCCCTCATACTCTGATAAACTCCAATGAAACAAACCCTAAGTTTTTCTGGAACTTTTATGCGTGAAATTTAGCACTATAGTGATTGACAAAGACTAGGCTGACCCATGTTCAAATACCTCATGGGGGTCATATGCAACATTTAACCACCATTCCTTCAGGATAACTTCAAAAGATGCAAGCAGATCTGCCTAAGAGTTGAATAGATAGAGCTACATTCATATTTTCATATAGGGCAATGTATACAATAGGATATAGTTGAAGAAGAAGGAGAAAACATGTTCTTCTCTTGAGCCTATTTTATTTGATTGATTTTGCCATTGAAATCAGGCAAGTAGGTTGGTCTGTCTTTCTTTAGATCCTGCTGAAAGACACGAGACATACATATAAAATAAAAGAAAAAGATCTGGATCGGGCTCTCGAAAGTTCATGTGACCGGATCGAAGGTCCCTTCCAAGTACTCGACGATTGCTATGTTGGTAAATGGCTTGAAGGGCCAATGCACCTTTAGAGGTTTGGGGATGACCTGGAGGTCCTGGACCTATTAGTTGCCCCTCCTACCTTAGAGCATGCACAGGAATCTTAGACATTGAGGGGGAGGGGATGTCTATAATGAACTATTTATACTTATTATATATATATATATATATATATATATGTATGTATATATATATATATATATGTTAACATGGAGGCTCCATTCATCATCTGTATAGATACATATTGCTATGTGTCCATTCACCACCTATATATTGTAATCACGCCGTTCTCTATCAAGCAATGTGTGAGATTCGTGGCCATTACCTTCTCAGACCACCTCCAATACAACAAACTTCTCACACCATATCTTTAAATTCCACAAGACGTTACATTGGGCAATTTGTACGAACATATCTCAATAAACCAATATACTAAAGATAACATAATTTTAATACAACGTATGCAGTTGATCCTCCTCATTCCGCTTCATTTCTTAAACATGGTGGTTATATCCTTCTTACAAAAGAAGGATATGCCTTCCTTCACGCTTAGTGACTGTTGGATCATCTAATGCACATATCTCAAAGTCATCATTTAACTACCTGCATAGATCATAGCTCTCAAAGCGTTCCCAACTTCATCATCCATCTACTTGCATAGATTTCAAAGCGAATAGTGAAAAATCAAACAATCACTAAGTGCAAAGGAAGACATATCCTTCTTTCGCGCAAAGGATATAACTACATTCCTTTATTTTTACCCTTCAGTCCAAGCAATGTCAAGAGCGATAGCTAGCCTAGGGTTTGCACAACACTCAAATGCCACATCACCATGCTAACCGAGCCATGTCGGCAAATCATCCGAGTCGATTCTATTGTCGCTTTCTTTTCTTTCACACCCCCCACTGACCCCATTTAAATAGTCGTGCAGGATGCTGTGGCGGCCAGCACTTTTCATTAGTACTGTAATTTGTTTATATCCTATGCGATCTATTAAATTACCCTAATAATTTATTAATTTTAATTATATTTTTATAATCCCACTCTCACTCACAAAAAGAACGTACAACAACCGATACTCACATTAAGCTGCATTTAAATATTTTCTAAATGCAATACTTTTTTATTTCTTATTTATACGCAGGTTGAATTATGATTATATTATTTTATACTAATATATATAGATTTTTTTATATTGATAGTTGTACATATACTATTAGAATTTTATATAGTAATACCATATCATAATATTAATATCAAAAATTTATTTTAAAAAATAATTTTTCATATTTATATCTATTATATTCTACTTTATTTTATTATTTTAGTTATCTATTCTATATTATATTTTAAAATAGTTGAAAAAAAAGAAAAATTTACATCCCACACATTTTATCTATATGGTTTATTAGAGAGCAAGTTTTGAGGGAGGCGAGCTCTGACACAAGGCAGAGAGCTAACACGAGAGACCGCAAACGAACCCGCGATCGGTGACCACTCATCCCTCCGCAATCCCTCAATCCATATGCAAAATGCCTCGGACCCAACTTTCCAAAATGATTGGTGAATTTTCCTAAATTCAGCCAATAATCTCCTGCCACATTGGCAAAAGTTTTACAGTTTTGGACCCGTAAATTAGCTGAAAATCTGAGAGGATTAGACATATTTCGATTAGACGCTGCCCAGAAGCTACTAATTGTTCATCCTATCGGCACCTATTGGTTGACCCTGGAAAGCACCCAACCTATAACTCGGGTAGTAAACGAATGGGTCTAGCTATTGGTCTCGATTTGTTTGTTAATACTTTATAGTTAATTATCGTAAGCAAGAAAGTTCCATTTTTGACAACGAGGAGCCTAGAGGTGGGCGAGCGAGCGAGAGAGCGAGCGAGGGAAAGGGGGCGGAACGGAAATCCACGCCGTCACTCTCTCCGTCTCCCGCCCTTCCGTCGCGCTTCGGCGCCGCCATTTCTCTGCATTCCACGGCGGAGCTCACGAAAACCCTAGCTCTCGTGGTCAGGGTTTTTCTTCCTCATTCTTTCTTTCTTTATTTAATCCTTTAGTCTATCTTTCGATCGGTATCTCTGCGTTGTTTCCTCGTTTTCTTGATTTTTTTTTTCACCGCACGATTTTGTTCGATTTAAGCGGTTCTTTTGCTGCTTGGCTATCCGATTATCATATGGAGCTCGATTCTTGTTTTTCTGTGTTTTTCTGGTTTTCTTTTTCTTATATAAACGAGTGGTGATTGGAGGCGGCTCGCCTTGGAGGGCTGGATAGCTCCCTTTTTAGAAGATGGGATTGGTTAGGGATTTGAGTGGATCGCATTTGATCTCTTTTTTTTTTTTTTCTGCTGGGTCGGATTTAGAATGTTGGGCTTTTGATTTAATGCGTCAAAGAGCATCGAATGGCTTGTGGCAGTTGTTTTCTCCTTTGGCGTTACTGCCTATTTTATATGGTAAGCAGTGTGTTAACGTTGTTTTGATTTGATAAAGGAGCTGATTGATCGTATTCTGAATGCTGTGTTGCAGACTTCCTTTGTTGCCGCAAGGCAGTGTTTTTAGTGGTGGATTGATATGGATCAGGTGAGGAGCGCTTGCTTTTCTTTTGCTTATCTATAACTAGCTATTTGTTAATATTCTAAGGGTTATTGTGGTAATGTGAGGGGTTTTGGCCTTAGTATGAGAAGGTGGAAAAGATTGGAGAAGGGACTTACGGCGTGGTGTATAAGGCTCGGGATCGTCTTACCAATGAGATGATTGCATTGAAGAAAATCCGGCTGGAGCAAGAAGATGAGGGTGTCCCGAGCACTGCCATTAGAGAGATATCACTTTTGAAGGAAATGCAACATAGTAACATTGTCAGGTCATTCCTTGCAACCATCTACATTCTCCCTTTTGATTAACTTTGTATACACTTGCTATTCTTTATTTCATTGTTCCTTTTTCAGTTGTTTGCTTGGAAGTCCGATGCTTTTATTAACGAGTAATGCTATGGGGTGCTCGTTCCATGTACTCAAAAAAGTCTTCTATACCATGTGGCAAGAAAGTGGTTGATGTAGATCTTTGCGAATTGGTCTGATTTGTAGGGGGGTGGTTGGATACTGAGTTGCACATCCAGCAGTATGTGGGCCAATGGAAATTTTCCTGTGCACTAACATGAGGCCTGAAGTGTTTTCCTTTGGTTCATGAATCGGTAGGAAAAGGAAATGATATATGCTACGAGGTGCTATACCCATGGTCTATGTTCATTTGAACCATGACTTGTTCAAGTACTCAAAAAACAAGTTTGCCATTTAGTCAGTATGTAATATTGTAGCAGAGAAAAGTGGGAATGTTGTGAGGGCTACTGGTTTGCCTAGTTGATCTATGCTTAAGTTGTGGACAAGATAAGTCCTATGAGAACAACATCCTTTTGTTTCTGCTTCTGTTTTTTTTATTTCATTGTTTATATTATGAAAGAGTATATATCAAACTAGTGTGAACATGTTGACTTTGAAAAAGAGTCTAACTATGCAACCAAGGAGTTATAGCTTCTGAATCAGCATTAACTCTTAGTATTCATGCTGGATATCGTTGCCCTATATGACAGTGAGGTTTAGAAATTCGTCTTATGTTTATCAAAAAATTGATTATATGCCTGAGTTACACAAGGTTCGCCGTACCGGTACCGAACCCCGTACCGGTGCCGCACTAGTATAGGTGTACCGAGTCTTGGTACGGTACGGTATGCGGTACGCCAGACGTACCGACATTGGTGTACCGATACCGGTACCCATCGGTACGGGTACGGTACGCTCGATACCGACCGGTACCGATCGGTACAGCGAACCTTGCCTGAGTACTTACTGATTTTGTTTGTATAGTCTGTTTAACAGGCAAACATACATTCCCTCTTATACTTTGCTATTGGTGGTTGCTAAAACCAACATGTTTTATGATGTAGGAAGGATGTTTCCTCCTTATAATCTTGAAGCGATTGATGTTCCTTTTGATCTGAATACCTTGCTGAGTCATTCGTATTGTAAAGAACAGATGACAAAACCCGACAGATTTTTCATGTTTAGGGCATTAAGAAGGCTGTCCTATATTTTTTGTACCTTCTCACGTCAAGTTGGGCATCGTTTGTGAATACATTATAGGGTGGTCATGGGAGGCTATTGGTCATTATTTGTCACATCCTATTTTTAGTTGTATAGTTGTACTCGAGGTTGTTAAGAGCAAGGCAACCTTAAGGTGATAGGACCCTCATATCACTTGAGGCATTAGGTGCCAAAAAGGCACTCAGCCAAAAAAGGCAAAGTGCTAGCTATGAGAAGTTCCATAAATTCATTAAGATGAATACTCTTTATATCTATTCTAATGTATAATGCCAACTCTCTTTATGCCTGTGCGTGAGGCACGTTTGTCTTGTTGCTCTTCCCCTTCTTGTGTTGCCTCGCATGTTTCTTCTCATGACTCCCCACATCTTAGTTGGATAGAGCATCCAGCTGTTAACCATAATGTCAAAGGTTCAAGTCCTTGCTTTGGCATATAGCATTTATTATTTATTCAAATGAGTCTCGACCTTTTTTTTCCGTATAAAGTAGAAGAGAGACTCATTCATGGGATGTTCAATGCTTAAAAAACAATACAAACATCATAAAATTAATTATTCAAGTTTTAACATCCTGAATCACAATTGAATCTTGAACATTAGATTCCATGTTCAACATCTTCCAAAACATCACATCAAAATACCAAAATCCACAACATGTTTCTAAAAAGAAGATATCAAACGTGCACCGGTGGACATCTAAAGTAGCATAAAGGTTCAATTATGGTAGGAAAATGCGACTTACCAAAACAAGTGCAATGTTGGATATTGGAGAGGTGCTCACCTAAATGCCTCTTGCCTTGTCCCAGGCGTTGCCTTAATAAACCTGCCTCGCTTGGGGATTGCAGAAGTGTGTGCTCTGGGTTTTCCTTGCCTTGCCTAAGCATGCGCAGAGCATTTGACAATGTTGATTATACTTGAAGGAGAAATGTCAGATATAAGTTAAAATGATCTCTATCCATTTTTGTATTATCAGATCTATCATTTGTTGGTCCCTAGATGGTGACGGATCTTTCACATGCTTGTTAGAAGTTGATCTTTACTCATAGGTCTTGGGAGATAATATCTTAATGTTTCGAGACAATTTGGACTGGTCTAAAGGGGGATCATATTAGTCTCAAGTTGGATGAGACCATGTCATCATATAACTCCTAAATATTCTCTTGATGATCGTGCTTGGATTTATGCTGGTTTCGTTAGCTTAAAACAGTTTTTTGGGTGCTATCTTACTCCAAAAACTGCATAAAATCTGATAATAGTGTTGAATCTGCCTGCTGTTGCTTGCAACACTTTTGTATCTATATTTTGCAGGAATTATTTCTTCAGACATTACATTATGGGTAAGAGAGCTTAGGTTTAGTGAATTGCTTTTCGAGGGATGGATGACCAATATCTAGAGATACGAGTTATTATAGAATCTTAGTCATCATTTAGATGCAAATAGTGACCATCTGGGCTTGTTATCACATGTTTTCATATATACAAGAGGTTAATTGGAAAGTTTTAGAGATTATTCTTGTCCTAAGAGTATTTGGGCCTACATGGCACTGTTTTGAGGACAAGCACGACCATAAGTACACCCACAATCAATGTCACAGGCACAATCATCTATCACAATGAATAACATATCCTTGGGGATAACCCTTCAGTTTGATATTGAACATGACCTAGGCCATTTAGAAGATGACAACTGTTGTGCATTTAGGACATGATCCTACGGTAAATTGGGAAGAGATGCCTGAAATACATACAGAATAAGTGGAAACAAAATCTAATATAGTTATTATCTTGTTAATTGACAGAAAAATTGTAACATCTGGGAGGAAGGGGAGCTTGTCAATAGAACCCTCACTATCATAAAAGCACCCTTTCTCATGCATGTTGTGAGGATGAACAAAGTAAACATGTACAGGAGTTGAGCAATATCCTTAATGTTTCTATCCATCTGAAAGATATTAATGGGACAGAGACATTGGGGTTAATGAGTTATGGCGTAGGTGAGAAACTGGTGTTAATATTTTAAGGACTCTTAAGATTGGGGAGTGTAATGTGCTATCCTTGTTTCCTAAGATATTTGGTCTAGATGCTTGAGTTATTATTGGTAGTGCATGAAGAGTGAGGGACTTTGGTGTTTTATCTTAAGGATTATTTTAATTGATGAAAAAGTTGTAGTTTGGCCTTTTTCCATTCTTCTTGGGGCACTAGTTGTTGGAGCAATCAAGATAAATAAGTCTGTTAGTGGAATAGGTAGGTTTATTTCTTTTTGTTTTTATTGGATGGCAGGACTTTGTTCAGTGGTCCCTGAGCAACGTTTGATCTGTAATGGTCTGACTCAGACTGTATGCAGAGATATAATGGAGCAACATGTGGAAATTCAATTATACATGTGTTTTGTTTTGTGGTATTGATTTCTTGACAGGTTGGACTGTTCTGTTCCTCCCATAGAGCTTATATCCTGGAAGGATTGGTTATGCAGACAAGCTTCAGCCTTCGTTGGTCGGGAGAGAAACAATTATTGGGAGATCACTAATAACTTTGATGCAAGATATTAGGAAGTTGGGAGATTAGATATAGCTGATTAAGAGTTTTCGAGGGCCTAATATTTTGTCAAAGTTTATTATCTGGGCTACTATCATATATAATAGTCTTTTTGGTCTCCAATACCTCACATAGCCTTGAGCTTGTTCTTTTTAATATTTTTAATTCTTTATATGGGTTAAATCTTCAAGGCTAGGCTAGTCGGCTATTTGGGTTATTCTATTACTTTTCCATCTTAGCTTGCCAGCTAATAAGATTTGTGTCAGGTTTCTCTATGATCATATTTTGTGTCTAATGAATAACTGCATTATGGCTAATTTCTTGCCTGTTAATCGGAAGTTGGATCAGATAAGCAGAACATGGAGAGTGGCATTTATTGTATCTTTTTCCCACAGTGCATGACATGTTAAACATACTATCTAGTCTCTACAATTTAAAACTGATGACCCCTTCATGCTAACACATGTTTGTTCTTAGTGCTAAATGACCAAAGCACATTAAAATACTATAACATCATGAGCTAAAAAGCTGGATGACTATAAATTGTTTATTGTCACTTTCTTAAGTATGGAACTAGTTTGCTTTCATGGATTACTATTTCAAGTTGTGTATGAAAATCATATTAATTGACAAGATGCTAGGAGTTCGGAAGAGCTTTAATGACCCTTCAATCTTCATATCATAAAACTTTTGTTTTGATTTTTTGATTTGATTCAGCTTTGAAATATTTAGGTACACATTCTGGCTTGACTGTTCAAGTCTACAAGCTAGAGTTCTGCAGAAATATGATGAAGCCAATACATGTGATAGGCAAATTCTTATTTTAATACTTCCAGTTTTAGTAACCCCATTATTTGAGACAAAATAATTCCTAGTTTCGTGGTAAATTTCATGTATGACTTTAATGTCTAGGTTGAATTATGAGTTTTACAGGGGAAACTTACTATTATATCAACAATTTTGAACTTTTATTAGTTTTGTATTCTATGGTAATCGAAAGAAATGTTACCAATATTGTTTGGAATGTGAACTCTTTAATTCTGTTTGCAGGTTTTAAGGAATCTGTTAGTACGTACATGTTTTGACATGTTACCTTTGTCTTTCCCCCCCTTTTTTTTTGATAATGGGGGCTGATGCTACAACTGCCATGAATGCGAGTGAAATCATCTGTAATGCTACCATAATATTTGGTAGATGTTGTCTGAGAAATTTGGTGAAATGTTTTTGATATGTTAACTATGCACTCTTTTCTGTTAAGCTGGTGAATCTTCTACGTATATTTGTTACTATTGTAATGGTTTGAGACGTGTCAAAAACTATCATCAGAATGTCCATCCATTTGCTGGTATCTTGCAGAAACACTAGGCATGAGTTCATTCGGTAGAACACACATTTCTGTTTTGCATTTTCTTCTTATTTTGCAATATTTATCTCGTGATTTGTGGCTTTTCTCTGCAGAAACACTTACTAGCACTTTTTTTCGTATTTAATCCTCATTTTGCGATTTTTAGCTTGTCTATTATGGCTTTATATTGAGCACAAATTAAAACTCTAAAGCATTCAAATGGTGTTTGAGTAGCAGGTTGCAAGATGTGGTGCACAGTGAGAAACGAATATACTTAGTCTTTGAGTATCTTGACCTGGACTTGAAAAAGCACATGGATTCTTGTCCAGAACTTGCTAAAGATCCGCGCTTAATAAAAGTGAGGTTCTTATCCCGTTTTATATGTATTCATTATAAATTTTACATTCACATTATATTCCTGACATATTACCTTGGTAATGCTTAATCATATACTTGTAAGAAACCCTATACAGTGACTATGTACTCTTTATAGAATTGCTATTCACTGTTGCCTTTCATCCTATATGGTTGAACTTGTATGAGTTAGTACTTGAAACATAATTATTTCAGAAAGCTTCTTTTAATTACTAGAGTACTTGCTGATCTTATTATAGAAGATTTCTTATCATCAGGTGGACTCATTAAGCTTCCCGGAATGTTTACATTGGAGCCCTTTCCTTTTTTGTATATGATCTACTGTGGGTTAATCATATTTCTTTGTATATGGATTGTCTTTTGGTTTGCTCTTTGGCTTATAATCTGTGCCTTGAAGATTTGTTTCCTATTATCAGACCTGCTATCTTCCTTTCCATTTAGATGCTTTCTGAGATCAGAAATATGGAGGTTTGCTTTTTTCTTGCATGAATTAAACCATGAGCAATAAATAGCTCTGTCCACCCACCAACTAGTACTCTAGGTCTCATGGCTGGTTCTTTCTTGCCTAACTGCCTTGGGAAAGAATCCAACAGCAGTCCTAAGAGGCTTGATGTTAGATTGACAGCTAATACTAGAATTCTGGTCGATCATTTGAGGGAGACAGCTGTGCTCCATAATTGATCTCATTTTATTACAAGTAGTTTATTGCTGATGATAAATATGGTTTTACTTTATATTTGACGACTTTGATCTTATATTTTATTAATTAGAGAAGTGTGGCTGACCTGCATTTCTAACCATTTGATGTACTAACTAATTTAGTTGTGTAGCTGAATAGCCAATGTAAACAAGTAAAAATGCCAGATGGTGGCTATAGTCTCATTTTAGGCTACTATCAGTTTGAACTTCAGAGCTGATATATTGTTTCTTTTCTTTTTCCTGCAGATGTTTCTCTACCAGATCCTCTGTGGTATAGCATACTGCCATTCTCATAGGGTTCTTCACCGAGATTTGAAACCTCAGAACTTGCTTATAGATCGACGCACTAATGCCCTGAAGCTTGCAGACTTTGGACTAGCCAGGGCATTTGGTATCCCTGTCCGGACATTTACTCATGAGGTACCTTTGTGCTTCAGCAATTTTTCTTCCATTCTTCAGAAAGTTCAATTTTTTATGGGGTAGGTAAAAAATTGCTTTACTTGTGGCTCAGACGAGAATTTCTCAGACTATTTCTGTCAAAAATAGCGTTGTGGAATTCATTTAACTTTGGGAAAAAAGATAGAATATAAGGTGTTGTTTGGCATACTTTCACTTTTCTTATTTTCAAAAATAGAAAAAAATGTTTCTATTTTATTTCTAAATTTTTGAAAATATAAATATAAGGGGCCATTGCTTGGTATAATGGTAAAAGGCCTAGGATGAAAAATGCAATGGCACAATTTAAAGTCCTGGAGCAGCTACTTTGCGCAAAAAATGCTAAAGGTTAGGTTTGCCCCCATTCCCCCCCCCCCTCCCCGGGACCAAAACTAGGTAATAATCATTCTTTTTGGTATAATCAGTTATTTTTAAAAGCATAACCATAATAATGGTGGCTGAGGCAGTGATTGTGGTGGTGGAGAAGTGGAGGCCATAGTGGAGTTGGTGTCAGGGACGATGGCAGGAGGATGTTAGCTATGTGGTGCTAGTCGCAGTGATAGGGGCACAGATGATGTGGTGGTAGCAATGATGATGGTGGTGGCCATGTGATAGATCCTATGGTGGCGAAGATAGTATGGCGGAAGAGGTGGGGGGACGGTGGCAATGGTGGTGGTGGAGACGATAGTGGTGACAATGACAATGATTGTGGCAATGATGGAGGTGGTCTCGGAGGTGGTGGTAAAAGACATGATTTAAAGATTCTTACTTTCATTTTTTCTAGAAATAATGAAAATAAATTTTGAAAAATGGAAAATAAAAAATAATGGTATAAAGTATAAACATGTTTGTTTATCTTGGTTTCTATGATTTTGTTTTTAAAAATAAAGTAAAAAATAGAAGTGATGCCAAACAGGCCCTAAGCATATTGCATTAATTCAAGATCTATTGGTGCTGTGCATTTGTTTGGCTGTTTTTAACCACTGGGCATATAAGAGTGTATGCATTTGTATTTTAATGAAAAAATGTCTCTTTCAATCAAGAAAATGAAACTTTCTTTCAACTTTTGTCCCTTCTAGTAATAATGTTGCAGATTTTTCTTTTTTCCCCTGTTCTTTACTTATCTTTTTTTCGATAGGTGGTGACACTATGGTATAGGGCACCAGAAATTCTTCTTGGGTCTCGCAATTACTCCACCCCCGTTGATGTTTGGTCGGTGGGTTGTATTTTTGCTGAAATGGTGAACCAACGGCCATTGTTTCCTGGAGATTCTGAGATTGATGAATTGTTTAAGATTTTCAGGTTTAATAGATACTCTGATCATGAATTTAATATTATGGTTTCACTCTGTGTTGCTTTTGTACCTAACGCTTATATGCAAATTCTTGTGCATGTATAACTTTGAAGAGTTTTGGGTACTCCAAATGAAGAAACTTGGCTTGGTGTTTCTTCCTTGCCCGACTACAAGTCTGCTTTCCCCAAGTGGCCTCCCAAGGTATTGAATCAATTAAGCAATGAATTACTTGGGTGTGTCGACATTTTTTATTCTTATCTGTGAGATCCATTTTGATTATTAAATCCTATAAAAAGTTATAAGTGCTTTTATTTTTGTTTTATACTATGAGACATGGCCTATTGAAATTCCACGTTTATTTATTGAAGCAATTAAATCTATTAAAGGTTAATAGTTGGCGCACATTAGATTACCATGATAACCATTTTTTTTTCTCTTGGAACCAGGATCTATAATCTTGGTACTAGATACTATATCAGTACATTACCAATTCGGTATGGTGCGATACGTACCCCGTACCATGGTAATTGTATCGGCGCGAATTGAGCGGTACAAGGCATATCGTACTGTACCAGTTCGGTACTAGTGCCCAATACATGTAGCATACCAACACTCGATACGCCAAAAAATTTCGTATCATACCGTACCGATACTGTGCTAGCGTGGCACTGGTACGGGGTTTGGTACTGAGACGGCGAATTTTGCCCTGTATTGCGGCAACTTCTGATTCTTTTTTCTCAATTTGTATCATGATAGTGCCTGAAATTGGGTAGTACAGGTTGGTATGATATTATATGCACCTCGGTATGGGACAATACTGCTCGGTTTGGACCAATATAGGTCAGTTTAGGTCGATATGGGGCCTGTAGAAAGCCAAAATCCTATCTCGTCCTAGTTCCAAACACAGTAGGGTTGGCATGCGCCGAATCGAGCGGTTCAGGCTGAGATGACAATCATTGCTCGAAAAATATTATAACCATTTAGGATTATTCGAGCATTAGAATTTGACCTTTTTAATTAATTTTAATTATTCCAAATTTCTTAAGTATTTTAGTTTTCTCAAATTCCTTAAGCTTCAAAACTTTCCTCTTATCTTATTCTTATCTCTATTTGGTGGCTTATTGTTTTTCAACTTTAGTGGCTGGTTGTTGAGGGGTTTGCAGGCTTGTTGCGAGACCTGAGGTCTGTCAGAGAAAATCTCTCTCCACATCATTGAGGTCCAGCATTATAATACATAGGTCTATATATGAGTCCTTCTGAGTGGAATACCATCACAGAAAGACTTGAAGTACCCGCATTCCTTATCATTTTATGCACTCTTCCCATTGATATTTCTCTCCTTCCCAATTTGTTTCTTCTTTTTCTGGGCAACTGTGTGTGTGTGTGTGTGAGAGAGAGAGAGAGATAGAGATGGTTATATTGCCTATCATGATTGTACTCATAGGTTAGGGTTATCGAGGGGTTGTACCTTGGAGCCACTGTTGCCCCGTGGACCTGCATGTAGCGGAGGCATCAGAGGTTTTTGTGCAGTGATACTTGTGCCTCATCCAAGCCAGATTCTCTATTTTCGTTAATATTTATATATGAATGCATGTTTGTTGATAATTACTGAATTAATTTTTGTTAGTTCTAACTAAGGTCGGAGGAACTAGTACTGGGCATTGTACTGGTTCTCTAGCGGTATGAGCCGGTACGGCTCGTACCGAGCGTGTACCGATGAGCGAGGGCATGGTACCATGGGAGAGAGGAAAAGAAAGAGAGAAGGAGAAGAGAGGGAGGGAAGTGGACGCCGATAGAGGGCTGGCGGAGGCCGCGGGGGGTGGCGGAGGCCGTGACAGGCAAAGCCGCTGCCAGTTCCCCTGTTTTGAATGAAATAGGGATCCGGCTGCGGCTTAAAAAAGTTTTTTAAGCGAAGACAAATCACTTGCTGACTTCACTTAAAAATCGCGAAATTAAAAAAATTCAAAATTTTTAAGTGAAGTCAGCAAGCGATTTGCTGGCTCTCCCGACCTCTCCCTCTTCCTTCCTCCCCTGCTCGCTCTCTTTTTTTTGCTTTGGCAACGGGTCTTATTTTTGTTGTCGGAACCGTACCAGAGCCATCGGTACGGCTTGGATCAGCCAAAATCTTCCGGTTCGGGACAGTTCCGTCGACCTTGGTTCCAACAGTCTAAACCTTCTGATACATAATTTCTATGATTCTGTAGCATGCTGTATATTTCTTTTTCTTGAAAGTTATTCCCTAGATTAAAACTTGCTATGAAATTAGTGGCCACATTTTTCTGTTTAACTGCTGGAATTCTGGTTTAAATATCTGTACTATATGTTTCAGCTATTTTCAAATTTGGAAAACTTGGTTTTCTGTGCTCTTGTATTATCTGTTACTGCTGCTTTATGATCTATTGAAA